>NC_056748.1:340051094-340118594 GCF_019279795.1 Protopterus annectens | reverse complement strand
TGTCAGTGTGAGTGTGTGTGTACTGTTATGCAATGCTATACAGGTCTTAACGTATTTGTTTCCCCCACAGGTGGCGAGGTAGGTCAGTGTCCCTCCTGCATGCAAACTGAGGTAGGTGTCCCTACAGACACCGATGATGATGGTACAGGTGAGGCACAGGTGGGGGTTATCAGATGCCGACATTGCGCCAACATGTGTCATCACCCTCCTAGCCTCCCCAAGCCCGCACAGAGTTACAGTGCCCCTACAAACCCCATCACATGTAGCCATAGCAGAGGGACAGTTGGTGCTTGGTGGCAATGACCATGAAAGTGTGGTGTCCATACCAACTGTGTTGGGTCACAGTCAGCATAGCCAGATGTCCGGAAGGCCACCACATCAGCAGATGTACCATGGTGCTCATGGGAGGACCGCAGGTCATCATGCCCCTGGCAGAGGTGCCACAACTGCTACCACCAGGAACATGTTTCAGGCCGTAATGGAGGCACAGGCATGTATGGAAATGTACACCAGACAGGACCTGAGGCTGCAGAGGTCTGCTTTCTCAGCCGTAAGTGGCAACCTCCATGAACTCACTGGTGCCTTCCGTGAATATACCGAGGTCATGGATAGACGGTGGGGTGAGATGGTTGGCCTCCTCAACCGTGGTATGTCTGTGCTACAACATGTAGTGGGAGTGGTGAAACGGCCGCGTGGACGTAGGCCAGAGACACCATCAGCTGGCGGTCAATGTGGACGTGCCAGGACACCCAGCCATTCCTGTAGTGGCAGTACTAGCCCCAGCACACCACTGGGGCTGCTGTCCACACAACACCACAGCAGGCCTCGTGCACGTGGTCCTGGCCAGTCCCAGGCGGGACATGGTTCCAGCGGACATATGTCATCACCAGGGGAGAGTAGCACCTCAAAGTCTGTACTTGCACGTGCCCATGGAACCCCTGCCAGGCACAGTCAGCATGTCCATAGCCAGAGGCAGTGAACTGCCCACCCTGCCAGGTATGGTCTGCAGCTGTCCAACATCACCTGTATAGGGCAACCACATGGCAGAACTGTGTGCATGCATACCCACACATTATGCGTCCACACCTTGTGCGATCCCATACTGACACACACCACATCACCATGCCCCAATCAATGAACCACACCCCTCACCCACACACATGGTGACACATGTTTGGACCACCCTCGGCCTCTGGCACACCAGCAACACACCCTGTGCATATGGTGATACCTGTGCCACATCCCTGTCATCCATAACATTGATGCGGGGACAGGCTAACATGGTTCTGATGCACACGGTGACTGTGATAGAGTGCCACAATGTACTGCAGTGTAGAATGTAGTCAGGGGTAATGTGTACTGCATACATGTCAGGTAGCATAGCCATGCAGCTATGATGCATCTCAGCTGTTGGTAACACCAATTGTTATCCCCATACTGTCATCCATTTGTGCTGTAGGTGTACATGTATCAGTAGGAGGCTGGTCTGCAGTCATATTCCACAAGCGTATGTCAGTGTAGTGACACCATGGCCGTAACATATCTGGTGTACAGTTGCACACATGCCACATGTATGTATAACAGTTATTGGCTGTGCATAATTGACTGATGGCCTGCTGGTACAGGTATAACCTGCACCCTTATGTCAACCCATCCACATACACACATCCTTACTTGCTGACACTGTGTCTAGACCCCTACCCAGGTACGTACTGCTACTGAACTGTGTGGCTGTCATTGCACACATGACACCATCTGTAGGGTGAGGTGTGTACCAGGTCACATGTTACATGCAGACCATCCACAGACACTTACAATATGGTAATGGGGGATGTAATGTTTGTATATGGAGAATGCATAGTGTGTCATACCATCATATACACATTGACTGACACATAACAGGTAGACACACGTCTTAGAGACCTGGTTGTATAGTTGCTAACTAACTAGTCCATGTGTCCAATGTGTTACAGGTAGGCTGCACACAGCACATGTGTAACTGGGCTGTAACCTGTTATCTGTTTCCTGTATAGGTGATGGTGACATTGGCCACCTGAGAGTGGTACGTGGGCCATATACCAGGTGTACCATGGTGGAAAGACAGTGTACACAGCACCCACATCCCCCACTGGATATTGTACACACTGGAACCTATCTTGATACTCTGACATACCCACTATCACACATTGGCCATGACGCCAAAACAACCCATTGCATATCAAAACAGTGGTACCACAGGGATATGCATGTGATGCACATGCCACAGACATAGTAGGGTGTTGCATTGCATTGCCACATCTATGGGTGACAACAGCAATATCTGTAAGACTGTGTGGCAATGTGTATTGTAATAGGAGTATGTGGACTCGGAATAGTGTACCCTAAAAATATGCACACATGCACACGTGGCAGACCTCAATGGGATTCCCATGCCTACCGACCCATTGGTACAACACTGTTGTGCTGGTACTGTAAGGCACATGTAGCTGTTAGGGAGAGGAGTGTAACAGGCTACATGTTACATTAATGAGGTTGAGAGGCACCACACACTATACAAGTTGTACAAATAGGTATCCCCCAGCCAAACATGTTTGCCCTGCAATACACTACCAAGTGTTGGAGATCCTATAACCAGGGCCTGTGACAACATGGGCACATGATGTTACCTGTACTACATCCCACCTGTATGATGTCAGGCTGGTATTGGTAACATATCATGCAGTACATTCCGGCTCCCATGGGTAATGTATTATGTGGAAGCCATCAACATTCTCAGGATACAGATACACAGATCTGCAGATACAGGTGTATGTATATATATATATATATATATATATATATATATATATATATATATATATACATGTCACTACACATACACATGCAGTTATATGTACAGTAAGATACATATGTGGAAGGTGCACACAATATGGAACAGCCACTATGCCTACAGTTGACCACTGAATGACTGGACACTGTATGTGCCACCCATACAAATGACAGTTGTTGCCTGTAACATACACCCACAGAGAGGTGATAGGTAAAACAACACCCACAAGTTTGCAGACATGGAAACCATTAATTGTGTACTATTACAGTTCTACATGCCATGCCATATAGCTGTTCAGACACTGACAACTATATCAACGGAGTGATACTACAGTGGACCAGTTACAGTCATACAGTAGTCTGAAAAGGTTCACAGCTGTTCCTGTCCAGGCCAAGCCACTCACATTGTACAATAGGAAAGACACACTGGGCCACAGGATACCTAACAATCAACAGTATGTAATCCAGGTGTGTAATTCCGCAGCATCTATCTACACCCTGTACAACTCAGTAGGTGGTATAGACGTCATATGACCACATGGGTTGTAACTGCTACATAACATGGCATAACTGACACTATCACAAGCACACCAACAAACAGGACAGTTTGTATAGCAGGGGACAGTAGTCCTGCATTACCCAGATCCATGTCAGTAATGTATATATAGGTGAAGTATATGGTACTGTGCATCCAGATACCTTAAGGCAGCTGAGCCCTGATACCCACACATTTTGTAGCAGCCTAGGTCATTTATGGTGCTCCCCACCTAGACTCAATAATACAGGGCCATATACCACTGTTACATACATTGGGCTCTGCAGTGCATAAGGGCAGACATGTATTGTGTAGGTGACACCCACACATATATGACCCCAGCCCCACCATATGTGTGGGGGTTACAACAGCAGTGGACTGATGGCAGCACTGGCAGTGTGTTATACTCCCATCCCACTATGGATCAACCACCGACATCATGACATATGTGCAAAACTTGGTATGTAGGTGATGGACAGAGGCTGGAATACAGGCACATATGTGGGCAAGTGTTGCCATACACCACACAAGGTGCTGGTGTTACAGGATAATCTGTAACATACCCTTAGTCAGGGAATTGATGGCAGAGACAGTCATGGATGTAGCCATGTACCAGGAACATGCAACACACACACTGCCAGTGTAATATCAGACACAAGACCTGTGTGGTGGACAGACAAGACATGATAGGCAGAGCTGTGGCCGGCATGAGGATAGGCCCACAGTTGTGTGCTATGCAGATGGACTGCATTCCATAGCAAACTAGTATGTACACCCATGCCCTGTAACACCAGTACTGTACAAAGCATAACACAACTCTACTCGCAGTCTGCCTGTAGTTCCTGATCCTCCTAGAAATATCTGGCTGCCCTGAGTGTGCCAGTTCTCCTGTAAGGGGTATTGCTACATGCTGTCGGTAGCACTGCTGCCCGCACACAGGACAGATGCCCATCACACAGGAGATGTAATGGGACCAAGCACACATGATGTGGGAATCTATAGTAGGTGGTTGCCATGACAGTGTTAATCGGGTGTAGTACACATGTGTAATCATGTATACCTGGCTGTCTGGATAGGTATATGTACATATATTCCCACCATATGTCCTGGACATGAAGTGTAGGCCAACCCCAGCCCGTATGTTACCAATGTTGTAGTTGCAGGGGATGTCAGGTATGTATAGCAGATATACTAGTAGACTATTGCAACTGTCATTGGGATTGTTTTCACAGACATGGTGTGTATGGGAGGTCACATCTGCTTATAACGTGTGCCCATGGTTATTGAAAGTCATCCAAAGGACATCATTGTACAGTACCACTGCTAGCATGTAATGCCGCTGTGGACTTCAGCAGAGATATTGGCCAATATATGTGGAGGGTCTGACACAGTCTGTACAGTCCGGTGCTACACATGTGTACCATGCCTGACAATATGGATGTGGATGGCCATGTAGATGGGTATAACACATGGGTATATTATGTCCACCATCGGTCATGCGTTCACACACCCCTGCCTGGCCTGTAACAGTATGACCGCTGGTACTGGGTGCCATGGCCACATACTACACAATAGGTATTGACATATATCTGCACTGCATCCCACTGCCCTGTCTGATATACATGACTTTTAGGGGAAGGCCGGCAGCAGGACATCTGACTAGTATCTGCACATGTCATCCCACTGGGTAGGTACACTCAGCTGCTAGGCATGTCACAATGCACTGTGCAGGCTGCAGGCCCTCTGGCTCAACACTGACCTACATCTCCTAAGGGGGAATGTACATGTACCTGCATATAAAGCAGGCTCAACAGGCATGTCACAGCACAGGGTAAGATTCACCTGTGTGACAGTGCATATTCACAACCAATGTGAACACAGCCACAGCCACATATGGTTAACTAGCATGGTATTACAGTATATGGACTATGTGTTCTACACCATCCTCATATGTGTCACTCACAGAATGACCCTACATATACTGGCCTGCTACACAGTTTGGTCTGGTGGCTGTCTGTGGTATGGGACACGTGTTTATGGCCCTACAAACATGTACGCCACTACAATACCATACAGTGGGGCAGCATGTAACATCTGATAGTAGGGGAACTAGAACAATGTCATCTACCACAGTCTGTACACAGGCTAAGGTACATATCAACACTACACATACTGTCAACATTCACCATAGATGCACAGACCTCAGTACTGTACGAACATCCACAGAATGTGCAGGTAATGTCGTGTAATGTCATGTATAGCAGTCGGATATATCAGTCGCTTGTTCTCAGATATGATGCCACAAATTATTGTGTACAGCACATATGCACTACTTCATGCACAACATATGTACAAAGGTTGACAGAGGTGTGGCTGGGAGCACATACACAGGGCCAATATTGACATGTTGCTGTGATAACCACATACATTTACTGCTGTTACAGGTTTGTTGCAACATATGTCCTTTGAGGGATATGATGTCTGTGACTACCACAGCTTTCCCCATTTACTGACTGCAATCCTCACACTACCTTCAGCAGTCGACAGCTAGATGCTCTGTGGGTGACACATGCAACCACAGACACAACACTGGCCGGGCTGCAGATGACCCTGCAGATGGGGATTCCCCATAAACATGGAACTGACATGGCAGGAATTGAAACGTACAACAGCCATATCCACACAAACACTATTAAAGCAACATTACTCCAAATGCAGTATAGTGGCACTTACAGTCTTTAGTCAGGTCAGGCACATCCACCTCCTGTTTGTTGCACTGTTTCCATGGTGTATGTTGTTAGAGGTACACCGCAATCCATCTGAGATGCTGTTTGTCACACGACAGATATAGTTCCTGCTCACAGTGAGTGAAAAGGGCCAACACCATCATGATGTTCCTAGGTATTGGAGTGTGTTCCCATACAATTGGCTATGGGAATGTTACCACAACTGTTTCACATGCAACCAGCTAGGAGAGGGCTGTGATTTATGCAGAGGCCATCAGCTGATCATGAGCATTACTTACATTACACATGCTACTGCCTAAGCAAAGCAGGTGTAGGTCACCATGTCCACCTGAGAGGGGGTGGGGGATGCAAACAGAAGCAAATACATGTCAGGGAGGGGTAGGAGGGTAAAACTGAAGCATGTTTGTGTCACACACCTAGCAGCACAGGGAATCAAACTTCTGACAACTATGTAGTGCTAGCACAGTTCAAAGCAATTAATGGATGCCCCACATGGGTTACCTCTTGTGGAGCAATCAGAACATATATGTGATGGTGAGTGACATCTGCAACAGGGATACAGTAGCTGTATGGTAGGTGACATACATGTGCCTGTCAGCATGAACAGGTGCCAGCGTCAACACAACCACCCTCTCACAAGAACATACACACATTGACACATGTGGCAGGGCCAGGTGTACAACTCATCAGTTGTGGGATTGCCACATCACATCACTGTGCAGGTATCCCATGCACTACACAGGCCATACAGGGGCTGTATGGGCAAAGGGTCTGGGAAGGTGTCTGACATCAGACAGCATGCTGCAGTATGCCCATGGGGGCTGTAGGGAGTGTGGATGTGAACATCTGCAGCATGCAATGCACACACAAACACACAGGGTGCCAGTACTGACATGCATGGGTGCATGTCTGCACAGGTGTGTGGTGTTCAACTGTGCCAGGCAGCTGTCCAAGGCTAGGCGATGTGGGTACCTTGGCATCAGGCCACATGATGATGGTCTGCATTGTGGCTCAGGGATGTAGTGTCTGCATATGCCCAAAAAGGCGGGTATTGTATCCCCCATCCAGTCACCTGGGTGACTATTGTGTGTGGCCAATGCTGTGCATCACTTGCCATGTCTGTGTTTCTTTGTCCATGACATGGATGACATCTGGGATGTGCACACCTCCCACATGCATGTACAGTGACATGTGGAACTGTATCTGGGGTGTCCGGCCCATGTTGTGAACGCAGATTATCATCAGATGTGCCAGTCCTGCCCACCTGTGGGGGGAGCTGGTAATGGACAGCAGCTTTACCTTGCACCTACATGGAGTGCATGCTATCAGCATTCCTTGGAGTCAGTGGCATCTGTCCATATGGGCATGTTGTCATGCATGGTATGTCTGTTGTGGGTCACATGTGATGGCACCACAGGTGGTGCAGATGTCCATTGGGGAACATAGGGGAGGTGCACTGTCTGCACGTATGTGCATATTGGACAGATGGACTGGGTGACATGCCTTCTGTGGCCCACTGCTGTCACTCCATAGTTACTGACCAATATGCAGTGTACTACCCACATATTGGCTGTTACCTAGGCATGTGTGCATGTGTATGACATCAGGATTGAGAGTGTGCTCTGGGTAATACTGGGGTTGCTAACTGTGATTGACTCACCTTGATGTCACATGTCTGGGTATGGCTCTGCACCCCGGCCTCTCAGCCATACCACATGTTTTATCCCTGTATGGTGGACATTGTGATATATAGTATGGCCACCATATAAGAAATATGCAAAACCCACTCCACATTGGCCACAGGTGTCACACAGACACAACCACCTCTACACAGGATAGGATTAAACGCACACACACACACACACACACACACACACACACACACACACACACACAAACATACACACATACACACACACACACACACACACACATGCAGATGCACACCTGTCATGTTTAGCAGTAGAACCCCTACCTATCTAGTGTATTACACTACAGCACTACGCAGTTATAGGTACGCTTCACGGATATTACTGGAGTAGTCCTTGCCCAAAAGTGTATTTCACAATGACTGACATCAGCAGGATTGCCAAAGTAGGGCATTTGAAATGACTGTGAGAGACTAGCCTAAAATGCATTGCTCCCTACACAGACAGTGACACACATAATACATCCATAACTGCCATGTGTGGGGATGGAACCCTACCATGGTTCTAATTCACATTATAGCAGTATGCAGTTACAGGACATGATACAGTCATTACTGGTCTAAAACCTTCCCAGAGGTGTATTTCAAGGTGCGTGACACCAGCAGCCTTGCCAAAGGTGGGTATTTGACTTGTAAGGGGTGTGAGTAGCCTAAAAAGCATTGCTGTCTACACAGTCAGACATGCACACAAACACAGACACACACTCACACACACAGTTGCCAGATTTGGGGTTGGAACTCCTACCTAACTGGTTTATCACACTACAGTGGTACGCAGTTACGGGATGTGATGCAGAGTTTACTTAATCACACTATGGCCATGCAATGTTATAGGATGCGCTACAGAGATTACTGGGATACGATCGTCCCAAAGGTGTATTTCAAAGTGTGTGACATCAGCAGCCTTGCCAAAGGTGGGTATTTGACTTGTAAGGGGTGTGAGTAGCCAAAAAAGCATTGCTCTCTACACAGTCAGACATGCACACAAACACAGACACACACTCACACACACAGCTGCCAGGTTTGGGGTTGGAACTCCTACCTAACTAGTTTATCACACTATAGTGGTACGCAGTTACGGGATGCGCTACAGAGTTTACTGGGCTACAGCCTTCCCAGGGGTGTATTTCTAGGTGCATGACATCAGTAGTCTTGCCAAAGGTGGGTATGTGGAATGTAAGGGGAGTGAGTACCATAAAAGCATTGCTCTCTACACAGTCAGACATGCACTCATACACACACAGTTGGCAGGTTGGGGTTTAGAACTCCCAACTAACTCCTTAATCACACTATGGCCATACAATGTTACGGGACTTGCTACCGAGATTAATGGGCTATGATTATCCCAAAGGTGTATTTCAAGGTGCGTGACATCAGCAGCCTTGCCAAAGGTGGGTATATGACTTGTAAGTAGTGTGAGTAGCCGAAAAAGCATTGCTCTCTACACAGTCAGACATGTACACAAACAAAGACATGCACACACACACACAATTGCCAGGTTTGGGGTTGGAACTCCTACGAAACTAGTTTATCACACTACAGTGGTACACAGTTACAGGATGCGCTACAGAGTTTACTGGGCTACAGCCTTCCCAGAGGTGTATTTCTAGGTGGGTGACATAAGCAGCCTTGCCAAAGGTGGGTATTTGACTTGTAAGGGGTGTGAGTAGCTTAAAAAGCATTGCTCTCTACACATTTGGACATGCACACAAACAGAGACACACACTCACACACACAATTGCCAGGTTTGGGGTTGGAACCCCTACCCAATTAGTTTATCACACTACAGCGGTACGCAGTTACTATAGCCATACAATGTTACGGAAAGTGCTACGGAGATTACTGAGCTACGATTGTCCCAAAGGTGAATTTCAAAGTACGTGACATCAGCAGGTTTGCCAAAGGTGGGTATTTGACTTGTAAGGGGTGTGAATAGCCTAAAAAGCATTGCTCTCTACACAGTCAGACACGCACACAAACAGAGACACACACTCACACACACAATTGCCAGGTTTGGGGTTGGAACTCTTACCCAATTAGTTTATCACACTACAGTGGTACGCAGTTACGGGATGCACTATAGAGTTTACTGGGCTACAGCCTTCCCAGGGGTGTATTTCTAGGTGCCTGACATCAGCAGCCTTGTCAAAGGTGGGTATTTGATATGTAACGTGTGTGAGTACCCGTAAAGCATTGCTCTCTTCACAGTAAGACATGCATGCTTACACACACAGTTGGGCAGGTCGGGGGGGTTAGAACTCCCGCCTTACTCCTTAATCAAACTATGGCCATACAATGTTACGAGATGTGCTACAAAGATTACTTGACTATGACCATTCAAAAAGTGTATTTCAAGGTGCTTGACATAAGCAGCCTTGCCAATGGTGGGTATTTGACTTATAAGGGGTGTGAGTAGCCTAAAAAGCATTGCTCTCTACACAGTCAGACATGCACACAAACAGAGACACACATTCACACACGCAATTGCCAGGTTTGGGGTTGGAACTCCTACCCAACTAGTTTATCACTCTAAAGCTGTACGCAGTTACGGGATGCACTTTAGAGTTTACTGGGCTACAGCCTTCCCAGGGGTGTATTTCTAGGTGCATGACATCAGCAGCTTTGTCAAAGGTGGGTATTTGATATGTAAGGGGTGTGAGTACCCGTAAAGCATTGCTCTCTTCACAGTAAGACATGCACGCTTACACACACAGTTGGGCAGGTCGGGGGGTTAGAACTCCCACCTTACTCCTTAATCAAACTATGGCCATAGAATGTTACAAGATGTGCTACAAAGATTACTTGACTATGACCGTTCAAAAGGTGTATTTCAAGGTGTTTGACATAAGCAGCCTTGCCAATGGTGGATATTTGCCTTGTAAGGGGTGTGAGTAGCTTAAAAAACATTGCTCTCTACAAAGTCAGACATGCACACAAACCCAGACACACACACAGTTGCCAGGTTTGGGGTTGGTACGCAGTGACCGGATGTACTACAGAGTTTACTGGGCTACAGCCTTCCCAGGGGTGTATTTCTAGGTGCGTGACATCAGCAGCCTTGCCAAAGGTGGGTATTTGGCTTGTAAGGGGTGTGAGTAGCCTAAAAAGCATTGCTCTCTACACAGTCAGACATGCACACAAACACACATGCAGTTGCCAGGTTTGGGGTTGGAACTCCTACCTAACTAGTTTATTACATTACAGCGGTACGCAGTTATGGGATGTGCTACAGAGATTACTGGGCTACAGCCTTCACAGGGGTCTATTTCTAGGTGCATGACATCAGCAGCCTTGCCAAAAGTGGGTATGTGAAATGTAAGGGGTGTGAGTACCCTAAAAGCATTGCTCTCTACACAGTCAGACATGCACGCATACACACACAGTTGGCAGGTCGGGGTTTAGACCTCCCAACTAATTCCTTAATCACACTATAGCCATACAATGTTACAGAAAGTGCTATGGAGATTACTGAGCTACGATTGTCCCAAAGGTGTATTTCAAGGTGCGTGACATCAGCAGCCTTGCCAAAGGTGGGTATTTGACTTGTAAGGGGTGTGAATAGCCTAAAAATCATTGCTCTCTACACAGTCAGACATGCACACAAACAGAGACACACATTCACACACGCAATTGCCAGGTTTGGGGTTGGAACTCCTACCCAACTAGTTTATCACACTACAGCAGTACGCAGTTACGGGATGCAATTTAGAGTTTACTGGGCTACAGCCTTCCCAGGGGTGTATTTCTAGGTGGGTGACATCAGCAGCCTTGTCAAAGGTGGGTATTTGATATGTAAGGGGTGTAAGTGCCCGTAAAGCATTGCTGTCTTCACAGTAAGACATGCACGCTTACACACACAGTTGGGCAGGTCAGGGAGTTAGAACTCCCACCTTATTCCTTTATCAAACTATATCCATACAATGTTACGAGATGTGCTACAGAGATTACTTGACTATGACCATTCAAAAGGTGTATTTAAAGGTGCTTGACATAAGCATCCTTGCCAATGGTGGGTATTTGACTTGTAAGGGGTGTGAGTAGCCTAAAAAGCATTGCTCTCTACACAGTCAGACATGCACAGAAACACAGACACACACACACACACACACACACACACACACACACACACACACACACACACTTGCCAGGTTTGGGGTTGGTACGCAGTGACCAGATGTACTACAGAGTTTACTGGGCTACAGCCTTCCCAGGCGTGTATTTCTAGGTGCATGACATCAGCAGCCTTGCCAAAGGTGGGTGTGTGAAATGTAAGGGGTTTGAGTATCCTAAAAGCATTGCTCTGTACACAGTCAGACATGCATGCATACACACACAGTTGGAAGGTCGGGGGTTAGAACTCCCAACTAACTCCTTAATCACATTATGGCCATACAATGTTATGGGATGTGCTATGGAGATTACAGTTCTATGATCATCCCAAATGTGTATTTGAAGATACGAGACATCAGCAGCCTTGCCAAAGGTGGGTATTTGGCTTGTAAGGGGTGTGAGTAGCCTAAAAAGCATTGCTCTCTACACAGTCAGACATGCACACAAACACAAACACACAAGCAGTTGCCAGGTTTGGGGTTGGAACTCCTATCTGACTAGTTTATCACACTACAGCGGTAAGCAGTTATGGGATGCGCTACAGATTTTACTGGGCTACAGCCTTCCCAGGGGTGTATTTCTCGGTGTGTGACTTCGGCAGCCTTGCCAAAGGTGGGTATGTGAAATGTAAGGGGTATGAGTACCTTAAAAGCATTGGTCTCTACACAGGCAGACATGCACGCATACACAAACAGTTGGCAGGTTGGTTGTTAGAACTCCCACCTTACTCCTTAATCAAACTATGGCCATAGAATGTTACAAGATGTGCTACAAAGATTACTTGACTATGACCATTCAAAAGGTGTATTTTAAGCTGCTTGACATAAGCAGCCTTGCCAATGGTGGGTATATGACTTGTAAGGGGTGTGAGTAGCTTAAAAAACATTGCTTTCTACACAGTCAGACATGCACACAAACACAGACACACACTCACACACACACAGTTGCCAGGTTTGGGGTTTGTATGTAGTGACCGGATGTAATACAGAGTTTACTGGGCTACAGCCTTCCCAGGGGTGTATTTCTATGTGCATGACATCAGCAGCCTTGCCAAAGGTGGGTGTGTGAAATGTAAGGGGTTTGAGTATCCTAAAAGCATTGCTCTGTACATAGTCAGACATGCACTCATACACACACAGTTGGAAGGTCGGGGGTTAGAACTCCCAACTAACTCCTTAATCACATTATGGCCATACGATGTTATGGGATGTGGTATGGAGATTACTGTGCTACGATCATCCCAAAGGTGTATCTGAAGATGCGAGACATCAGCAGCCTGGCCAAAGGTGGGTATTTGACTTGTAAGGGGTGTGAGTAGCCTAAAAAGCATTGCTGTCTACACAGTCAGACATGCACACAAACACAAACACACATGCAGTTGTCAGGTTTGGGGTTGGAACTCCTACCTAACTAGTTTATCACATTACAGTGGTACGCAGTTATGGGATGTGCTACAGAGATTACTGGGGTACAGCCTTCCCAGGGGTCTATTTCTAGGTGCATGTCATCAGCAGCCTTGCCAAAAGTGGGTATGTGAAATGTAAGGGGTGTGAGTAACCTAAAAGCATTGTTCTCTACACAGTCAGACATGCACGCATACACACACAGTTGGCAGGTCGGGGTTTAGACCTCCCAACTAATTCCTTAATCACACTATAGCCATACAATGTTACAGAAAGTGCTATGGAGATTACTGAGCTACGATTGTCCCAAAGGTGTATTTCAAGGTGCGTGACATCAGCAGCCTTGCCAAAGGTGGGTATTTGACTTGTAAGGGGTGTGAATAGCCTAAAAAGCATTGCTCTCTACACAGTCAGGCATGCATACAAACACAGACATACTCACATGCACACATGCATGCAGTTGCCAGGTTTGGGTTTGGAACTCCTACCTAACTAGTTTGTCACACTACAGCGGTACCCAGTTACGGGATGTGCTACAGAGTTTATGGGGGTACAGCCTTCCCAGGAGTGCATTTCTAGGTGCATGACGTCAGCAGCCTTGCCAAAGGTGGGTATGTGAAATGTAAGGGGTGTGAGTACCCTAAAAGCATTGCTCTCTACACAGTCAGACATGCACACATACACATACAGTTGGCAGGTTGCGGTTTAGAACTCCCAACTAACTCATTAATCACACTATGGCCATACAATGTTACGGAAAGTGCTATGGAGATTACTGACCTATGATTGTCCCAAAGGCGGCGTATTTCTAGGTGCATGACATCAGCAGCCTTGCCAAAGGTGGGTGTGTGAAATGTAAGGGGTTTGAATATCCTAAAAGCATTGCTCTGTACACAGTCAGACATGCGCATACACACACAGTTGGAAGGTCGGGGGTTAGAACTCCCAACTAACTCCTTAATCACATTATGGCCATACGATGTTATGGTATGTTCTATGGAGATTACTGTGCTATGATCATCCCAAAGGTGTATTTGAAGATGCGAGACATCAGCAGCCTTGCCAAAGGTGGGTATTTGGCTTGTAAGGGGTTTGAGTGGCCTAAAAAGGATTGCTCTCTACACAGTCAGACATGCAAACACAAACACACAAGCAGTTGCCAGGTTTTGGGTTGGAACTCCTACCTAACTAGTTTATCACACTACAGTGGAAAGCAGTTACAGGATGCGCTACAGATTTTACTGGGCTACAGCCTTCCCAGGGGTGTATTTCTTGGTGTGTGACTTCAGCAGCCTTGCCAAAGGTGGGTATGTGAAATGTAAGGGGTGTGAGTACCTTAAAAGCATTGCTCCCTACCCAGGCAGACATCCACACATACACAAACAGTTGGCAGGTCGGTTGTTAGAACTCCCAACTAACTCCATAATCACACTATGGCCATACAATGTTATGGGACGTGCTACAGAGATTACTGGGATACGATCATCCCAAAGGTGTATTTCAAGGTACATGACATCAGCAGCCTTGCCAAAGATGGGTATTTGGCTTGTAAGGGGTGTTATTAGCCTAAAAAGCATTGCTCTCTACACAGTCAGACATGCACACAAGTACAGACACACACTCACACACACAGTTGCCAGGTTTGGGGTTGGAACTCCTACCTAAATAGTTTATCACACTACAGCGGTACGCAGATATGGGATGCGCTACAGAGTTTACTGGGCTACAGCCTTCCAAGGGGTGTATTTCTAGGTGGGTGACATAAGCAGGCTTGCCAAAGGTGGGTATTTGACTTGTAAGGGGTGTGAGTAGCTTAAAAAGCATTGCTCTCTACACAGTCAGACATACACACAAATACAGACACACACTCAGACACATAGTTGCCAGGTTTGGGGTTGGAACTCCTACCTAACTAGTTTATCACACTACAGCGGTACGCAGTTACGGGATGTGCTACCGAGATTACTGGGCTATAATCGTCCCAAAGGTGTATTTCTAGGTGACTGACATAAGCAGCCTTGCCAAAGGTGGGTATTTGACTTGTAAGGGGTGTGAGTAGCTTAAAAAGCATTGCTCTCTACACAGTCAGATATAGGTTCATAGGTTCATAGGTTCATACTAGGCTATCTGCCCGAGGGCATTTACAAGCCTAGCCCATCGTTTTGTGGCTTAGGCCACCCCTTTAGTATGGGGAACTATACCCATTATTTTTCTGTGCCTCTGTCGAGCAGTGACACTGAGGTAATCCCTGGGGTATATCTGCGATCTCCCATCCATTGGTCAAGATTTCTCTTGAACAAGGCCAAGTGCTCTGCCTCACATGTACCGGGATTTTGTTCCACAGCATAGGGAGTCTTTGGGTGATGAATCTATCCCTCCAGCACGTCCTATTAATGTAGTGTCAAGGTTTAAGTCTCCGCCCTTGTGGCTCTGATGGATCTAGATTTTTGAGGTGAAGCATATTCATCAAATCTGGGTTTGACATGGCCTTGTATGTTAGGCAAAGGTCACCTCTGAGCAAGCGTGTTTACTGAATAGAGCTGGAGTTCTTTCAGACGGGCAGCATAGGACAGATTTTTGAGACCCTTTATCCTTTTGGTGAGGAACTTTTGTGGCCTCTCCAGCTGCTGCAAGTGTCGGGTCAGATACATTCGAATGGGGCATTGTACTCAATCATTGGTCTGATGAGTGATGAGTAAAGGGAGACTATGACCTCCCTTGATCTAGATGAGAATCCCTTCATGATAAGGTGGGCAATGTAGAAGGTCTTCCTAACTACTTTAGCTACATGGGTGTCGAATGACAGACTACTATCAACCTGGGTCCCCAGGTCCCTGATAACTTCTTCTGTGCTCAGTGGATTGCCACCTATTTGGTAGCTAGGGGTAACCTTGTTTTTCCGAAGGGTATGACTATGCATTTTTTGGCATTTAACTTTAGGGCGTGGCTCTGGCACCAGTTATCCGTTTCTGTGAGACCCTTCTGAAGGATATCTGTGTCAGATGTGTTTTCTACTATGGCCCAGTTTGCAGTCATCTGCAAACTTTGTCAGCCATAACCCTCCTGTGTTTGCTTGTACTTGGAAAAGTAGATGCCAAACAAGAGTGGGCCCAGGACTGAGCCTGTGGGACACCACTTGTGACAGGCTTTGAGTCTGACATGGCAGCAGCTCTGACCCTGTGGGTTCTGTCACTCAGCCAGTTTGCAACCCATCTTGTGATGTATGGGTTGACATTTAAGCTGATGAGTTTTCAATGATACCGAATGGGGTTATTGTATCGAAGGCCTTAGCCAGATCGAGGTAGGCTGTATGGACTGCCTTTCCCTCATCAATGGCTTTGGTGACTGTTTGAAAAAGTCAACCAAGTTTAAAAGGCATGATCTGCCTTTGACAAAGCCAAACTGGGTTGGATCCAAAGTCTGCAAATTCCCTATGTCTTTATTTATGAGGTCCATTATGATCCTCTCCATGGCTTTGCAGATAAGGCTTGTCAAGCTAATGGGCGGTAATTTCCAGGGTCGGTGGAGGCACCGCTTTGTGAAGTGGTACCACAGTTGCAGTGCGCCACTCCTGGGTGCGTATCCAGAGGTAAGACTTTGATTAAACAGCTGTCCTAGCTGTGGGTTTAATTCCTCATTGAGTTCATGGAGCACACAGCCGGGACACCATCAGGTCCCATGGATGCTGTGTTTTGCTTTGGAGAGCAGTTCTCACTTGGGCTGGAGATGTTTGGGGGCTGCAATCGTTTGTAGATATCTCTCCTTTTGGGGGAGGGAGTTTGCACTGAACCTGTCAGCCAGTATGTTGGCAATGTCTGTAGGATCAGTAATCTTCATCATTTTGAACTAGCTCTGAGCATATCTGGGAGTTTCCTCCCAGGTTTCTAATATAGCTAAAGAAGGCCTTATGATTGTCTTTTGAGTCTTTAGCTATTTTTCTCTCGAAATTTGCTTTGGATGATTTTATGAGAGCTCTTAGTTTTTACTTATAGTGATCAAGGTCTTACCTTTTAAGGATTTTGCTCTATCTTGTAGTAGCTTCCTCCTTTTGTTGTAGAGTTTGTTTATGGCTGGGGTCCACCAGACTGGATGCTTGCCTTTGGTACAAAGAGTCTTTGTTTTGCTTGGGATTGCCTTATCCATGCAGTCCTGCAGGTGCTGGTAGAAGGCATTTGTAAGTGATTCAGCGGCTTGAGTACTGTTTTCCATGCCTCGGGGCCTTAAAGGAGACCACACTAGTCTTTAGAAGTGTGAAGTCGGCTTTGAGAAGTTCTTTACTGTGGTCTTTTTATTTCAGGTGGGGGTGGGATGAGGACCTCCAGCGAGATTAGTTTGTGGTCTGATCTCACCAGTGAGGGGTACACCTCGGTGTTGAACATTGTGCTCCCATGTTCGTGATGATGAGATCAAGTATGTTATCTCCTCTTGTGGGGATGGTGACTAGTTGTTCCATGGCATTTGAGTTTATGAATTCAGGAACTTTTGGGCTAGGGTGTTTGGGCTTGAGTAGTGTTCCCAGTCTATATTAGGGTAATTGAAGTCACCTAGTATGATGGTGTTTGGTGATACATTTATCCCCTCTAGTGTTTTCAGGAAGGCCATGTGAGGTTCCTGAGTTTGTGAGGGTGGCCTGTAACATGCTACAATTTGCAGAGCAGTCTTGCCTATGGTTAATTGCACCTGGATGGTCTCCGATGCATCGCGTTGCCACCAGTCTTGAGGTGTGGGTGTCCTTGATGAATATGGATACCCCCCTTTTTCTTGGTATTGTCCAGATTTTGGGGCGGAGCATGATATGAGGTAAAACCTGATAGCGCCGGGGTGCTCTCAGGAGCCTTGCACCAGGTTTCTGTCACAGCACAGACATCGATGTTCTCCATACTGAGAAGGGCCTCGAGTGCGTGCATTTTGAGATTTAGACTTCTGGCATTGAGCAGCATTACCCTTAGTTTTTTTCCTTTTTTGTGTTCTAGGGTGGTAGGTTTAGAAAAAAAAGGCACTATGGGGGTGGCAAGAGCCTTTGCCAATATCCGGAATCCCAGGGGTGACAGGTGCAAGCCGTCCCTTGCGAAGCAGCGCTTGTCCAGCATGTCATCCCAGACAGACACTGGATCCCCTTTGAATGACACCAGTGTTTAAGCCAATTGTTAAAGCTGATCATCTTATCTCTGTATTGTGGCATCATTCTTGGTGAAGGTAGGATACTGCTCAAGGTCAGGGTCATACCTGTCTGGGCTACATAATCAGAGAGCTCCTCAATGTCTCTTTTCATGTAGTCCAAGGAGTGCGTCAGGTCGTTTACACCAGCGTGGACAATGACTGAATCATATTTGTACCTGCTGTTGAGACCTGAGTGCTTGTTATGTGGCGGATTCTAGCCTGACAGGCAGCTTACTGTGACCTTCTCCTTACTCAGTCTGGTGAGCGGGTCGGCAGTGAGTCTGACTATGGAGTCACCAATGACTAGTGTCTGGCATTGTGTTTGGCCTTAAGGGCTGTGACTGTTTGACACTCTGACTGTGAGGTCTATGTGTTGCAGGTGTTGTGTTCTGAGGTGGTGGTTGTTTGGGTGTCTGGTTTGGTGGCCTGTGCTGTTTTGGTAGAATTTTGATCAGAGCCTCAGTATGTCTTTGTGTGTTTATGTGTATGATTTGAGGTTGTAATGGTAATATGTGAGACTGGGTCTATAGTGTGTGTGGTAACCTTCTCCTCCTGACTGGTCTTGCCAGTCCTATGTTGAGAGAGCTCAGCCGTCAGTTTGGCCGTGTAGTTGCATCTCTCGCATGTATTTGTGTTTTGTGGGAGGAGGAGAGGGTTGTCTGTGTACATGAGGCAATTGTAACATTGCCTCAATATTCCCAGGTTCACCAGCTGAGCAGGAGAGGACACTAGCAACTGATCCCTCGACATGCTAGAAGGAATAGACAAAAAAACTTTAAAAGATTCGGGGGCGTGGGTGACCGAGAAATGGGGGTTGCCTTTTTGGGGTACTATCTATGACAAGAGTGCCGTATCAAGGTAATAAGTACTGTAGGAGCAAGTGCTACGTTTAACAGATAGAGAATAGTCTACTTGGAGTCAAGTAGAGATGATCTTTTAATTATAGGATACGCTGATTAGATCAGTAGTATAGTTCGAGGAAGGTAGTTTAAGGAAAAATTTGAAGAGTGGACTTTAGGTAGCCGAATAGTTTAAACTGTAACGCTGCCCTAGTGTGCAACAGTAGCAACTCCGCTTCATCGGGCAATTCATCGCTAAAGCGTGCTTTATAGCAGGGGCTGGAAAAGACAGGAAATGACCCAAATTGGCCAACAAACCACAAGTCACTGCCTAAACCACTCCTCCGAGGACAAATGAAGGAGTTATGGAAATGACCCCTAGTGGCCAATAAAACTACAGTTTCAAGTCAGTAACCACCTCTCCGGGGGCAGGGAAGCTGCTCAATGTTAGTCACTCCCACTGATAAACACAGAGACCCTCCTTCAGCCCAAGCAAAATGGCCTCACAGAAACTTTCAAACAGTTCAGGAACAGCAAGCCTGTAACTGAACTTTTTTAACTCAGAAAAGTGGGAAAAAGCAAGATTTTTTTGTTTTGTTTTTACAGAGATAGCAGAGGTTCACAAGTAATATCAAGTTATAACAGTGCAGTAAATGACCCCACACAAGAGTGCTAGGTCAAGGACAGAAAATATGCAAGTTTTAAGAAAAAACGATTTAAAATTAAGTGCAAACAGGAAATTCAGCAAACAGCTTTTGGTTGTGTGCTCTAAATACAGCTACTAATACAGAAATCAAGTTTAACAAGCCAGAAAATGCTCAAGCTAGGCAGCTATGCAGAAAAACTTAGCAAATAAACAGAGAAAAAATACTTAAAATCTCAAAGTGGCTCCTTCTTCTCTCAGCGTTTTTTCCTCTTGGAGGGTGCTTCACCAACAGCCAACAAGCCTGAAAAGACGCTCAAACCACGAGGCAACTAGGTTTTAAGAGAGGAAGATGAAGGAGTTATGGAAATGACCCTAGTGGCCAATAAAACTACAGTTTCAAGTCAGTAACCACCTCTCCGGGGGCGGAAGCTGCTCAATGTTAGTCACTCCCACTGATAAACACAGAGACCCTCCTTCAGCCCAAGCAAAAATGGCCTCACAGAAACTTTCAAACAGTTCAGGAACAGCAAGCCTGTAACTGAACTTTTTTAACTCAGAAAAGTGGGAAAAAAGCAAGATTTTTTTTTTGTTTTTGTTTTTACAGAGATAGCAGAGGTTCACAGTAATATCAAGTTATAACAGTGCAGTAAATGACCCCACACAAGAGTGCTAGGTCAAGGACAGAAAATATGCAAGTTTTAAGAAAAAAACGATTTAAAATTAAGTGCAAACAGGAAATTCAGCAAACAGCTTTTGGTTGTGCTCTAAATACAGCTACTAATACAGAAATCAAGTTTAACAAGCCAGAAAATGCTCAAGCTAGGCAGCTATGCAGAAAAACTTAGCAAATAAACAGAGAAAAAATACTTAAAATCTCAAAGTGGCTCCTTCTTCTCTCTCGTTTTTTCCTCTTGGAGGTGCTTCACCAACAGCCAACAAGCCTGAAAAGACGCTCAAACCACGAGGCAACTAGGTTTTAAGAGAGGAAGATGAAGGAGTTATGGAAATGACCCCTAGTGGCCAATAAAACTACAGTTTCAAGTCAGTAACCACCTCTCCGGGGGGCAGGGAAGCTGCTCAATGTTAGTCACTCCCACTGATAAACACAGAGACCCTCCTTCAGCCCAAGCAAAAATGGCCTCACAGAAACTTTCAAACAGTTCAGGAACAGCAAGCCTGTAACTGAACTTTTTTAACTCTCAGAAAAGTGGGAAAAAAGCAAGATTTTTTTTTTGCACACAAACACAGACATACTCGCATGCACACACGCATGCAGTTGCCAGGTTTGGGTTTGGAACTCCTACCTAACTAGTTTGTCACACTACAGCGGTACCCAGTTACGGGATGCGCTACAGAGTTTATGGGGGTACAGCCTTCCCAGGAGTGCATTTCTAGGTGCATGACGTCAGCAGCCTTGCCAAAGGTGGGTATGTGAAATGTAAGGGGATGTGAGTACCCTAAAAGCATTGCTCTCTACACAGTCAGACATGCACACATACACACACAGTTGGCAGGTTGTGGTTTAGAACTCCCAACTAACTCATTAATCACACTATGGCCATATAATGTTACAGAAAGTGCTATGGAGATTACTGAGCTATGATTGTCCCAATGGTGTATTTCAAGGTGCGTGACATCAGCAGCTTTGCTAAAGGTGGGTATTTGATTTGTAAGGGTGTGAATAGCCTAAAAAGCATTGCTCTCTACACAGTCAGACATGCACACAAACAGAGACACACACTCACACACGCAATTGCCAGGTTTGGGGTTGAAACTCCTACCCAACTAGTTTTTCAGACTACAGTGGTACGCAGTTACGGAATGCACTTTAGAGTTTACTGGGCTACAGCCTTCCCAGGGGTGTATTTCTAGGTGCGTGACATCAGCAGCCTTGTCAAAGGTGGGTAGTTGATATGTAAGGGGTGTGAGTACCCATAAAGCATTGCTGTCTTCATAGTAAGACATGCACGCTTACACACACAGTTGGGCAGGTCGGGGGGGTTAGAACTCCCACCTTACTCCTTAATCAAACTATGGCCTTACAATGTTCCGAGATGTGCTACAAAGATTACTTGACTATGACCATTCAAAAGGTGTATTTTAAGGTGCTTGACATAAGCAGCCTTGCCATTGGTGGGTATTTGACTTGTAAGCGGTGTCAGTAGCCTAAAAAGCATTGCTCTCTACACAGTCAGACATGCCCACAAACACAGACACACACTCACACACACACAGTTGCCAGGTTTGGGGTTGGTACGCAGTGACCGGATGTACTACAGAGTTTACTGGGCTACAGTCTTGGCCGGGGGTGTATTTCTAGGTGCGTGACATCAGCAGCCTTGCCAAAGGTGGGTGTGTGAAATGTAAGGGGTGTGAGTACCCTAAAAGCATTCCTCTCTACACAGTCAGACATGCACGCATACACACACAGTTGGCAGGTCAGGGTTTAGACCTCCCAACTAACTCCTTAATCACACTATAGCCATGCAATGTTACGGAAAGTGCTACAGAGATTACTGAGATAAGATTGTCCCAAAGGTGTATTTCAAGGTGCGTGACATCAGCAGCCTTGCCAAAGGTGGGTATTTGACTTGTAAGGGGTGTGAATAGCCTAAAAAGCATTGCTCTCTACACAGTCAGACATGCACACAAACAGAGACACGCACTCACACACGCTATTGCCAGGTTTGTGGTTGGAACTACTACCCAACTAGTTTATCACACTACAGCCGTACACAGTTACGGGATGCACTTTACAGTTTACTGGGCTACAGCCTTCCCAGGGTGTATTTCTAGGTGCATGACATCAGCAGCCTTGCCAAAGTTGGGTGTGTGAAATGTAAGGGGTTTGAGTATCCTAAAAGCATTGCTCTCTAGACAGTCAGACATGCACACATACACACACAGTTGGAAGGTTGGGGGTTAGAACTCCCAACTAACTCCATAATCACATTATGGCCATATGATGTTATGGGATGTGCTTAGGAGGTTACTGCGCTACGATCGTCCCAAAGGTGTATTTGAAGATGCAAGACATCAGCAGCCTTGTCAAAGGTGGGTATTTGGCTTGTAAGGGGTGTGAGTAGCCTAAAAAGCATTGCTCTCTACACAGTCAGACATGCACACAAACACAAACACACAAGCAGTTGTCAGGTTTGGGATTGGAACTCCTACCTAACTAGTTTATCACACTACAGCGGTAAGCAGTTATGGGATGCGCTACAGATTTTACTGGGCTACAGCCTTCCCAGGGGTGTATTTCTCGGTGTGTGGCTTTTAAGGTACTCACACCACTTACATTTCACATACCTTTGACAAGGCTGCTGAAGTCATTGCTCTCTACACAGGCAGACATGGACGCATACACACACAGTTGGCAGGTCGGGTTTAGACCTCCCAACTAATTCCTGAATCACACTATAGCCATACAATGTTACAGAAAGTGCTATGGAGATTACTCAGCTACGATTGTCCCAAAGGTGTATTTCAAGGTGGGTGACATCAGCAACCTTGCCAAAGGTGGGTATTTGAGTTGTTAGGGGTGTGAATAGTCTATAAAGCATTTCTCTCTACACAGTCAGACATGCACACAAACAGAGACACACATTCACACACGCAATTGCCAGGTTTGGGGTTGGAACTCCTACCCAACTAGTTTATCACACTACAGCAGTATGCAGTTACGGGATGCACTTTAGAGTTTAATGGGCTACAGCCTTCCCAGGGGTGTATTTCTAGGTGAGTGACATCAGCAGCCTTGTCAAAGGTGGGTATTTGATATGTAAGGGGTGTAAGTACCCGTAAAGCATTGCTGTCTTCACAGTAAGACACGCATGCTTACACACACAGTTGGGCAGGTCTGGGGGTTAGAACTCCCACCTTATTCCTTAATCAAACTATATCCATACAATGTTACGAGATGTGCTACAGAGATTACTTGACTATGACCATTCAAAAGGTGTATTTCAAGGTGCTTGACATAAGCAGCCTTGCTAATGGTGGGTATTTGACTTGTAAGGGGTGTGAGTAGCCTAAAAAGCATTAAAGCATTGCTCTCTACACAGTCAGACATGCACAGAAACACACACACACACACACACACACACACACACACACAGTTGCCAGGTTTGGGGTTGGTACACAGTGACAGGATGTACTATAGAGTTTACTGGGCTACAGCCTTCCCGGGGTGTATTTCTAGGTGCATGACATCAGCAGCCTTGTCAAAGGTGGGTGTGTGAAATGTAAGGGGTTTGAGTATCCTAAAAGCATTGCTCTGTACACAGTCAGACATGCACGCATACACACACAGTTGGAAGGTCAGGGGTTAGAACTCCCAACTAACTCCTTAATCACATTATGGCCATACGATGTTATGGAATGTGCTATGGAGATTACTGGGCTACAATCATCCCAAAGGTGCATTTCTAGGTGGGTGACATAAGCAGCCTTGTCAAAGGTGGGTATATGACTTGTAAGGGGTGTGAGTAGCCTAAAATTCCTTGCTCTCTACACAGTCAGACATGCACACAAACACAGACACACACTCACACACAAAGTTGCCAGGTTTGGGGTTGGAACTCCTACCTAACTAGTTTATCACACTACAGTGGTACACAGTTATGGGATCCGCTACAGAGTTTACTAGGCTACAGACTTCCCAGGGGTGTATTTCTAGGTGCATGACATCAGCAGCCTTGCCAAAGGTGGGTATGTGGAATGTAAGGGGTGTGAGCACCATAAAAGCATTGCTCTCTACACAGTCAGACATGCACTCATACACACACAGTTGGCAGGTCGGGGTTTAGAACTCCCAACTAACTCCTTAATCACACTATGGCCATACAATGTTAAGGGATGTGCTGCCGAGATTAATGGGCTATGATTATCCCAAAGGTGTATTTCAAGGTGCGTGACATCAGCAGCCTTGCCAAAGGTGGGTATATGACTTGTAAGTAGTGTGAGTAGCCGAAAAAGCATTGCTCTCTACACAGTCAGACATGTACACAAACAAAGACACGCACTCACACACACAATTGCCAGGTTTGGGGTTGGATCTCCTACGAAACTAGTTTATCACACTACAGTGGTACGCAGTTACAGGATGCGCTACAGAGTTTACTGGGCTACAGCCTTCCCAGAGGTGTATTTCTAGGTGGGTGACATAAGCATCTTTGCCAAAGATGGGTATTTGATGTGTAAGGGGTATGAGTAGCTTAAAAAGCATTGCTCTCTACATAGTCAGACATGCACACAAATACAGACATGCACAGTTTCCAGGTTTGCGGTTGGAACTCCTACCAAACTAGTTTATCACACTACAGCGGTAAATAGTTACGGGATGTGCTACCGAGATTACTGGGCTATAATTGTCCCAAAGGTGTATTTCTAGGTGAGTGACATAAGCAGCCTTGCCAAAGGTGGGTATTTGATTTGTAAGGGGTGTGAGTAGCTTAAAAAGCATTGCTGTCTACACAGTCAGACATGCACACAAACACAGACATACACACATGCACACACGCATGCAGTTGCTAGGTTTGGGTTTGGAACTCCTACCTAACTACTTTGTCACACTACAGCGGTATGCAGTTACGGGATGCGCTACAGAGTTTATGGGAGTACAGCCTTCCCAGGAGTGCATTTCTAGGTGCATGACGTCAGCAGCCTTGCCAAAAGTGGGTATTTGAAATGTAAGTACCCTAAAAGCGTTGCTCTCTACACAGTCAGACATGCACGCATACACACACAGTTGGCAGGTCAGGGTATAGACCTCCCAACTAACTCCTTAATCACACTCTAGCCATACAATGTTACGGAAAGTGCTATGGAGATTACTGAGCTACGATTGTCCCAAAGGTGTATTTCAAAGTGCGTGACATCAGCAGGTTTGCCAAAGGTGGGTATTTGACTTGTAAGAGGTGTGAATAGCCTAAAAAGCATTGCTCTCTACACAGTCAGACATGCACACAAACAGAGACACACACTCACACACACAATTGCCAGGTTTTGGGTTGGAACTCCTTCCCAATTAGTTTATCACACTACAGCGGCACGCAGTTACGGGATGCACTATAGAGTTGACTGGGCTACAGCCTTCCCAGGGTGTATTTCTAGGTGCCTGACATCAGCAGCCTTGTCAAAGGTGGGTATTTGATGTGTAACAGGTGTGAGTACCCGTAAAGCATTGCTCTCTTCACAGTAAGACATGCATGCTTACACACACAGTTGGGCAGGTCGGGGTTAGAACTCCCACCTTACTCCTTAATCAAACTATGGCCATACAATGTTACGAGATGTGCTACAAAGATTACTTGACTATGACCATTCAAAAGGTGTATTTCAAGGTGCTTGACATAAGCAGCCTTGCCAGTGGTGGGTATTTGACTAGAAAGGGGTGTGAGTAGCCTAAAAAGCATTGCTCTCTACACAGTCAGACATGCACACTAACAGAGACACACACTCACACACGCAATTGCCAGGTTTTGGGTTGGATCTCCTACCCAACTAGTTTATCACACTACAGTGAATGCAGTTACGGGATGCACTTTAGAGTTTATTGGGCTACAGCCTTCCCAGTGGTGTATTTCTAGGTGTGTGACATCAGCAGCCTTGTCAAAGGTGAGTATGTGATATGTAAGGGGTGTGAGTACCCGTAAAGCATTGCTGTCTTCACAGTAAGACACATGCTTACACTCACAGTTGGGCAGGTCGGGGGGTTAGAACTCCCACCTTATTCCTTAATCAAACTATATCCATACAATGTTACGAGATGTGCTACAGAGATTACTTGACTATGACCATTCAAAAGGTGTATTTCAAGGTGCTTGACATAAGCAGCCTTGCCAAAGGTGGGTATTTGACTTGTAAGGGGTGTGAGTAGCCTAAGAAGCATTGCTCTCTACACAGTCAGACATGCACAGAAACACACACACACACACACACACACACACACACACACACACACACACACACACACACACACACACACACACACACACACAGTTGCCAGGTTTGGGGTTGGTACGCAGTGACAGGATGTACTACAGAGTTTACTGGGCTACAGCCTTCCCAGGGGTGTATTTCTAGGTGCATGACATCAGCAGCCTTGCCAAAGGTGGGTGTGTGAAATGTAAGGGGTTTGAGTATCCTAAAAGCACTGCTCTGTACACAGTCAGACATGCACGCATACACACACAGTTGGAAGGTCAGGGGTTAGAACTCCCAACTAACTCCTTAATCTCATTATGGCCATACGATGTTATGGGATGTGCTATGGAGATTATTGTGCTACGATCGGCCCAAAGGTGTATTTGAAGATGCGAGACATCAGCAGCCTTGCCAAAGGTGGGTATTTTGCTTGTAAGGAGTATGAGTAGCCTAAAAAGCATTGCTCTCTACACAGTCAGACATGCAGACAAACACACAAGCAGTTGCCAGGTTTGGGGTTGGAACTCCTACCTAACTAGTTTATCACACTCCAGCGGTAAGCAGTTATGGGATGCGCTGCAGATTTTACTAGGCTACAGCCTTCCCAGGGTGTATTTCTCGGTGTGTGACTTCAGTAGCCTTGCCACAGGTGGGTATGTGAAATGTAAGGGGTGTGAGTACCTTAAAAGCATTGATCTCTACACAGGAAGAGATGCACGCATACACAAACAGTTGGCAGGTCGGTTGTTAGAACTCCCAACTAACTCCTTAATCACACTATGGCCATACAATGTTATGGGACATGCTACAGAGATTACTTGGATACGATCATCCCAAAGGTGTATTTCAAGGTACGTGACATCAGCAGCCTTGCCAAAGATGGGTATTTGACTTGTAAGGGGTGTGATTAGCCTAAAAAGCATTGCTCTCTACACAGTTAGACATGCACACAAATACAGACACACACTCACACACACAGTTTCCAGGTTTGGGGTTGGAGCTCCTACCTAACTAGTTTATCACACTACAGGGGTACGCAGTTACGGGATGTGCTACAGAGTTTACTGGGCTACAGCTTTCTAAGGGGTGTATTTCTAGGTTGGTGACATAAGCAGCCTTGCCAAAGGTGGGTATTTGACTTGTAAGGGGTGTGAGTAGCTTAAAAAGCATTGCTCTCTACACAGTCAGACATGCACACAAATACAGACACACACTCACACACACAGTTGCAAGGTTTGGGGTTGGAACTCCTACCTAACTAGTTTATCACACTACAATGGTAATGCGAAGTTATGGGATGTGCTACCAAGATTACTGGGCTATAATCGACCCAAATGTGTATTTCTAGGTGATTGACATAAGCAGCCTTTCCATAGGTGGGTATTTGACTTGTAAGGGGTGTGAGTAGCTTAAAAGCATTGCTCTCTACACAGTCAGACATGCACACAAACACAGACATACTCACATGCACACATGCATGCAGTTGCCAGGTTTGGGTTTGGAACTCCTACCTAACTAGTTTGTCACACTACAGCGGTACCCAGTTACGGGATGTGCTACAGAGTTTATGGGGTACAGCCTTCCCAGGAGTGCATTTCTAGGTGCATGACGTCAGCAGCCTTGCCAAAGGTGGGTATGTGAAATGTAAGGGGTGTGAGTACCCTAAAAGCATTGCTCTCTACACAGTCAGACATGCACACATACACATACAGTTGGCAGGTTGCGGTTTAGAACTCCCAACTAACTCATTAATCACACTATGGCCATACAATGTTACGGAAAGTGCTATGGAGATTACTGACCTATGATTGTCCCAAAGGCGGCGTATTTCTAGGTGCATGACATCAGCAGCCTTGCCAAAGGTGGGTGTGTGAAATGTAAGGGGTTTGAATATCCTAAAAGCATTGCTCTGTACACAGTCAGACATGCACGCATACACACACAGTTGGAAGGTCGGGGGTTAGAACTCCCAACTAACTCCTTAATCACATTATGGCCATACGATGTTATGGTATGTTCTATGGAGATTACTGTGCTATGATCATCCCAAAGGTGTATTTGAAGATGCGAGACATCAGCAGCCTTGCCAAAGGTGGGTATTTGGCTTGTAAGGGGTTTGAGTGGCCTAAAAAGGATTGCTCTCTACACAGTCAGACATGCAAACACAAACACACAAGCAGTTGCCAGGTTTGGGGTTGGAACTCCTACCTAACTAGTTTATCACACTACAGCGGAAAGCAGTTACAGGATGCGCTACAGATTTTACTGGGCTACAGCCTTCCCAGGGGTGTATTTCTTGGTGTGTGACTTCAGCAGCCTTGCCAAAGGTGGGTATGTGAAATGTAAGGGGTGTGAGTACCTTAAAAGCATTGCTCCCTACCCAGGCAGACATCCACACATACACAAACAGTTGGCAGGTCGGTTGTTAGAACTCCCAACTAACTCCATAATCACACTATGGCCATACAATGTTATGGGATGTGCTACAGAGATTACTGGGATACGATCATCCCAAAGGTGTATTTCAAGGTACATGACATCAGCAGCCTTGCCAAAGATGGGTATTTGGCTTGTAAGGGTGTTATTAGCCTAAAAGCATTGCTCTCTACACAGTCAGACATGCACACAAGTACAGACACACACTCACACACACAGTTGCCAGGTTTGGGGTTGGAACTCCTACCTAAATAGTTTATCACACTACAGCGGTACGCAGATATGGGATGCGCTACAGAGTTTACTGGGCTACAGCCTTCCAAGGGGTGTATTTCTAGGTGGGTGACATAAGCAGGCTTGCCAAAGGTGGGTATTTGACTTGTAAGGGGTGTGAGTAGCTTAAAAAGCATTGCTCTCTACACAGTCAGACATACACACAAATACAGACACACACTCAGACACATAGTTGCCAGGTTTGGGGTTGGAACTCCTACCTAACTAGTTTATCACACTACAGCGGTACGCAGTTACGGGATGTGC
Organism: Protopterus annectens; assembly: GCF_019279795.1. NCBI lineage: Eukaryota > Metazoa > Chordata > Ceratodontiformes > Protopteridae > Protopterus > Protopterus annectens. The sequence goes on along the minus strand of NC_056748.1, from coordinate 340,088,714 downwards.
TACCGAGATTACTGGGCTATAATCGTCCCAAAGGTGTATTTCTAGGTGACTGACATAAGCAGCCTTGCCAAAGGTGGGTATTTGACTTGTAAGGGGTGTGAGTAGCTTAAAAAGCATTGCTCTCTACACAGTCAGATATGCACACAAACACAGACATACTCGCATGCACACACGCATGCAGTTGCCAGGTTTGGGTTTGGAACTCCTACCTAACTAGTTTGTCACACTACAGCGGTACCCAGTTACGGGATGCGCTACAGAGTTTATGGGGGTACAGCCTTCCCAGGAGTGCATTTCTAGGTGCATGACGTCAGCAGCCTTGCCAAAGGTGGGTATGTGAAATGTAAGGGGATGTGAGTACCCTAAAAGCATTGCTCTCTACACAGTCAGACATGCACACATACACACACAGTTGGCAGGTTGCGGTTTAGAACTCCCAACTAACTCATTAATCACACTATGGCCATATAATGTTACAGAAAGTGCTATGGAGATTACTGAGCTATGATTGTCCCAATGGTGTATTTCAAGGTGCGTGACATCAGCAGCTTTGCTAAAGGTGGGTATTTGATTTGTAAGGGTGTGAATAGCCTAAAAAGCATTGCTCTCTACACAGTCAGACATGCACACAAACAGAGACACACACTCACACACGCAATTGCCAGGTTTGGGGTTGAAACTCCTACCCAACTAGTTTTTCAGACTACAGTGGTACGCAGTTACGGAATGCACTTTAGAGTTTACTGGGCTACAGCCTTCCCAGGGGTGTATTTCTAGGTGCGTGACATCAGCAGCCTTGTCAAAGGTGGGTAGTTGATATGTAAGGGGTGTGAGTACCCATAAAGCATTGCTGTCTTCATAGTAAGACATGCACGCTTACACACACAGTTGGGCAGGTCGGGGGGGTTAGAACTCCCACCTTACTCCTTAATCAAACTATGGCCTTACAATGTTCCGAGATGTGCTACAAAGATTACTTGACTATGACCATTCAAAAGGTGTATTTTAAGGTGCTTGACATAAGCAGCCTTGCCATTGGTGGGTATTTGACTTGTAAGCGGTGTCAGTAGCCTAAAAAGCATTGCTCTCTACACAGTCAGACATGCCCACAAACACAGACACACACTCACACACACACACAGTTGCCAGGTTTGGGGTTGGTACGCAGTGACCGGATGTACTACAGAGTTTACTGGGCTACAGCCTTGGCCGGGGGTGTATTTCTAGGTGCGTGACATCAGCAGCCTTGCCAAAGGTGGGTGTGTGAAATGTAAGGGGTTTGAGTATCCTAAAAGTATTGCTCTGTACACAGTCAGACATGCACGCATACACACACAGTTGGAAGGTCGGGGGTTAGAACTCCCAACTGACTCCTTAATCACATTATGGCCATACGATGTTATGGGATGTGCTATGGAGATTACTGTGCTACGATCGCCCAAAGCTGTATTTGAAAATGCGAGACATCAGCAGCCTTGCTAAAGGTGGGTATTTGGCTTGTAAAGGGTGTGAGTAGCCTAAAAAGCATTGCTCTCTACACAGTCAGACATGCACACAAACACAAACACACACGCAGTTGCCAGGTTTGGGGTTGGAACTCCTACCTAACTAGTTTATCACACTACAGTGGTACGCAGTTACGGAATGTGCTACAGATTTTCCTGGGCTACAGCCTTCCCAGGGTTCTATTTCTAGGTGCGTGTCATCAGCAGCCTTGAAAAAGTGGGTATGTGAAATGTAAGGGGTGTGAGTACCCTAAAAGCATTCCTCTCTACACAGTCAGACATGCACGCATACACACACAGTTGGCAGGTCAGGGTTTAGACCTCCCAACTAACTCCTTAATCACACTATAGCCATGCAATGTTACGGAAAGTGCTACAGAGATTACTGAGATAAGATTGTCCCAAAGGTGTATTTCAAGGTGCGTGACATCAGCAGCCTTGCCAAAGGTGGGTATTTGACTTGTAAGGGGTGTGAATAGCCTAAAAAGCATTGCTCTCTACACAGTCAGACATGCACACAAACAGAGACACGCACTCACACACGCTATTGCCAGGTTTGTGGTTGGAACTACTACCCAACTAGTTTATCACACTACAGCCGTACACAGTTACGGGATGCACTTTACAGTTTACTGGGCTACAGCCTTCCCAGGGTGTATTTCTAGGTGCATGACATCAGCAGCCTTGCCAAAGTTGGGTGTGTGAAATGTAAGGGGTTTGAGTATCCTAAAAGCATTGCTCTCTAGACAGTCAGACATGCACACATACACACACAGTTGGAAGGTTGGGGGTTAGAACTCCCAACTAACTCCATAATCACATTATGGCCATATGATGTTATGGGATGTGCTTAGGAGGTTACTGCGCTACGATCGTCCCAAAGGTGTATTTGAAGATGCAAGACATCAGCAGCCTTGTCAAAGGTGGGTATTTGGCTTGTAAGGGGTGTGAGTAGCCTAAAAGCATTGCTCTCTACACAGTCAGACATGCACACAAACACAAACACACAAGCAGTTGTCAGGTTTGGGATTGGAACTCCTACCTAACTAGTTTATCACACTACAGCGGTAAGCAGTTATGGGATGCGCTACAGATTTTACTGGGCTACAGCCTTCCCAGGGGTGTATTTCTCGGTGTGTGGCTTTTAAGGTACTCACACCACTTACATTTCACATACCCACCTTTGACAAGGCTGCTGAAGTCATTGCTCTCTACACAGGCAGACATGGACGCACACACAGTTGGCAGGTCGGGTTTAGACCTCCCAACTAATTCCTGAATCACACTATAGCCATACAATGTTACAGAAAGTGCTATGGAGATTACTCAGCTACGATTGTCCCAAAGGTGTATTTCAAGGTGGGTGACATCAGCAACCTTGCCAAAGGTGGGTATTTGAGTTGTTAGGGGTGTGAATAGTCTACAAAGCATTTCTCTCTACACAGTCAGACATGCACACAAACAGAGACACACATTCACACACGCAATTGCCAGGTTTGGGGTTGGAACTCCTACCCAACTAGTTTATCACACTACAGCAGTATGCAGTTATGGGATGCACTTTAGAGTTTAATGGGCTACAGCCTTCCCAGGGGTGTATTTCTAGGTGAGTGACATCAGCAGCCTTGTCAAAGGTGGGTATTTGATATGTAAGGGGTGTAAGTACCCGTAAACCATTGCTGTCTTCACAGTAAGACATGCACGCTTACACACACAGTTGGGCAGGTCGGGGGGTTAGAACTCCCACCTTATTCCTTAATCAAACTATATCCATACAATGTTACGAGATGTGCTACAGAGATTACTTGACTATGACCATTCAAAAGGTGTATTTCAAGGTGCTTGACATAAGCAGCCTTGCCAATGGTGGGTATTTGACTTGTAAGGGGTGTGAGTAGCACACACACACACACACACAAGTAGCACACACACACACACACACACACACACACACACACACACACACACACACACACACACACACACAGTTGTGAGGTTTGGGGTTGGTACGCAGTGACCAGATGTACTACAGAGTTTACTGGGCTACAGCCTTCCCACGGGTGTATTTCTATGTGCATGACATCAGCAGCCTTGCCAAAGGTGGGTGTGTGAAATGTAAGGGGTTTGAGTATCCTAAAAGCATTGCTCTGTACACAGTCAGACATGCACGCATACACACACAGTTGGAAGGTCAGGGTTAGAACTCCCAACTAACTCCTTAATCACTTTATCACCATACGATTTTATTGGATGTGCTATGGAGATTACTGTGCTACGCTCGTCCCAAAGGTGTATTCGAAGATGTGAGACATCAGCAGCCTTGCCAAAGGAGGGTATTTGGCTTGTAAGGGGTGTGAGTAGCCTAAAAAGCATTGCTCTCTACACAGTCAGACATGCACCCAAACACAAACACACAAGCAGTTGCCAGGTTTGTGGTTGGAACTCCTACCTGACTTGTTTATCACACTACAGTGGTAAGCAGTTACGGGATGCGCTACATATTTTACTGGGCTACAGCCTTCCCAGGGGTGTATTTCTTAGTGTGTGAATTCAGCAGCCTTGCCAAAGGTGGGTATGTGAAATGTAAGGGGTGTGAGTACCTTAAAAGCATTGCTCTGTACACAGGCAGACATGCACGCATACACAAACAGTTGACAGGTCGGTTGTTAAAACTCTCAACTAACTCCTTAATCACACTATGGCCATAAAATGTTATGGGATGTGCTACAGAGATTACTGGGGTACGATCATCCCAAAGGTGTATTTCAAGGTACGTGACATCAGCAGCCTTGCCAAAGATGGGTATTTGACTTGTAAGGGGTGTGATTAGCCTAAAAAGCATTGCTCTCTACACAGTCAGACATGCACACAAATACAGACACACACTCACACACACAGTTGCCAGGTTTGGGGTTGGAGCTCCTACCTAAATAGTTTATTACATTACAGCGGTACGCAGTTACAGGATGCGCTACATAGTTTACTGGGCTACAGCCTTCCCAGGGGTGTATTTCTAGGTGGGTGACATAAGCAGCCTTGCCAAAGGTGGATATTTGACTTGTAAGGGGTGTGAGTAGCTTAAAAAGCATTGCTCTCTACACAGTCAGACATGCACACAAATACAGACACACACTCACACACACAGTTGCCAGGTTTGGGGTTGGAACTCCTACCTAATTAGTTTATCACACCACAGCGGTACGCAGTTACGGGATGTGCTACCGAGATTACTGGGCTATAATCGTCCCAAAGGTGTATTTCTAGGTGATTGACATAAGCAGCCTTGCCAAAGGTGGGTATTTGACTTGTAAGGGGTGTGAGTAGCTTAAAAAGCATTGCTCTCTACACAGTCAGGCATGCACACAAACACAGACATACTCACATACACACACGCACGCAGTTGCTAGGTTTGGGTTTGGAACTCCTACCTAACTAGTTTGTCACACTACAGTGGTACCCAGCTACGGGATGTGCTACAGAGTTTATGGGGGTACAGCCTTCCCAGGAGTGCATTTCTAGGTGTATGACGTCAGCAGCCTTGCCAAAGGTGGGTATGTGAAATGTAAGGGGTGTGAGTACCCTAAAAGCATTGCTCTCTACACATTCAGACATGCACACATACACACACAGTTGGCAGGTTGCGGTTTAGAACTCCCAACTAACTCATTAATCACACTATGGCTATACAACATTACAGAAAGTGCTATGGAGATTACTGAGCTACGATTGTCCCAAAGGTGTATTTCGCGGTGCGTGACATCAGCAGCTCTGCTAAAGGTGGGTATTTGACTTGTAAGGGGTGTGAATAGCCTAAAAAGCATTGCTCTCTACACAGTCAGACATGCACACAAACAGAGACACACACTCACACACGCAATTGCCAGGTTTGGGGTTGGAACTCCTAACCAACTAGTTTATCAGACTACAGTGCACGCAGTTACGGGATGCACTTTAGAGTTTACTGGGCTACAGCCTTCCCAGAGGTGTATTTCTAGGTGCGTGACATCAGCAGCCTTGTCAAAGGTGGGTAGTTGATATGTAAGGGGTGTGAGTACCCATAAAGCATTGCTGTCTTCACAGTAAGACATGCACGTTTACACACACAGTTGGGCAGGTCGGGGGGGGGTTAGAACTCCCACCTTACTCCTTAATCAAACTATGGCCATACAATGTTACGAGATGTGCTACAAAGATTACTTGACTATGACCATTCAAAAGGTGTATTTCAAGGTGCTTGACATAAGCCGCCTTGCCAATGGTGGGTTTTTGACTTGTAAGGGGTGTGAGTAGCCTAAAAAGCATTGCTCTCTACACAGTCAGACATGCACACAAACACAGACACACACTCACACACACACAGTTGCCAGGTTTGGGGTTGGTACGCAGTGACCGGATGTACTACAGAGTTTACTGGGCTACAGTCTTGGCCGGGGGTGTATTTCTAGGTGCGTGACATCAGCAGCCTTGCCAAAGGTGGGTGTGTGAAATGTAAGGGGTTTGAGTATCCTAAAAGTATTGCTCTGTACACAGTCAGACATGCACGCATACACACACAGTTGGAAGGTCGGGGGTTAGAACTCCCAACTGACTCCTTAATCACATTATGGCCATACGATGTTATGGGATGTGCTATGGAGATTACTGTGCTACGATCGGCCCAAAGCTGTATTTGAAAATGCGAGACATCAGCAGCCTTGCTAAAGGTGGGTATTTGGCTTGTAAAGGGTGTGAGTAGCCTAAAAAGCATTGCTCTCTACACAGTCAGACATGCACACAAACACAAACACACACGCAGTTGCCAGGTTTGGGGTTGGAACTCCTACCTAACTAGTTTATCACACTACAGTGGTACGCAGTTACGGAATGTGCTACAGATTTTCCTGGGCTACAGCCTTCCCAGGGTTCTATTTCTAGGTGCGTGTCATCAGCAGCCTTGAAAAAGTGGGTATGTGAAATGTAAGGGTGTGAGTACCCTAAAAGCATTCCTCTCTACACAGTCAGACATGCACGCATACACACACAGTTGGCAGGTCAGGGTTTAGACCTCCCAACTAACTCCTTAATCACACTATAGCCATGCAATGTTACGGAAAGTGCTACAGAGATTACTGAGATAAGATTGTCCCAAAGGTGTATTTCAAGGTGCGTGACATCAGCAGCCTTGCCAAAGGTGGGTATTTGACTTGTAAGGGGTGTGAATAGCCTAAAAAGCATTGCTCTCTACACAGTCAGACATGCACACAAACAGAGACACGCACTCACACACGCTATTGCCAGGTTTGTGGTTGGAACTACTACCCAACTAGTTTATCACACTACAGCCGTACAGTTACGGGATGCACTTTACAGTTTACTGGGCTACAGCCTTCCCAGGGGTGTATTTCTAGGTGCATGACATCAGCAGCCTTGCCAAAGTTGGGTGTGTGAAATGTAAGGGGTTTGAGTATCCTAAAAGCATTGCTCTCTAGACAGTCAGACATGCACACATACACACACAGTTGGAAGGTTGGGGGTTAGAACTCCCAACTAACTCCATAATCACATTATGGCCATATGATGTTATGGGATGTGCTTAGGAGGTTACTGCGCTACGATCGTCCCAAAGGTGTATTTGAAGATGCAAGACATCAGCAGCCTTGTCAAAGGTGGGTATTTGGCTTGTAAGGGGTGTGAGTAGCCTAAAAAGCATTGCTCTCTACACAGTCAGACATGCACACAAACACAAACACACAAGCAGTTGTCAGGTTTGGGATTGGAACTCCTACCTAACTAGTTTATCACACTACAGCGGTAAGCAGTTATGGGATGCGCTACAGATTTTACTGGGCTACAGCCTTCCCAGGGGTGTATTTCTCGGTGTGTGGCTTTTAAGGTACTCACACCACTTACATTTCACATACCCACCTTTGACAAGGCTGCTGAAGTCATTGCTCTCTACACAGGCAGACATGGACGCATACACACACAGTTGGCAGGTCGGGTTTAGACCTCCCAACTAATTCCTGAATCACACTATAGCCATACAATGTTACAGAAAGTGCTATGGAGATTACTCAGCTACGATTGTCCCAAAGGTGTATTTCAAGGTGGGTGACATCAGCAACCTTGCCAAAGGTGGGTATTTGAGTTGTTAGATGTGTGAATAGTCTATAAAGCATTTCTCTCTACACAGTCAGACATGCACACAAACAGAGACACACATTCACACACGCAATTGCCAGGTTTGGGGTTGGAACTCCTACCCAACTAGTTTATCACACTACAGCAGTATGCAGTTACGGGATGCACTTTAGAGTTTAATGGGCTACAGCCTTCCCAGGGGTGTATTTCTAGGTGAGTGACATCAGCAGCCTTGTCAAAGGTGGGTATTTGATATGTAAGGGGTGTAAGTACCCGTAAAGCATTGCTGTCTTCACAGTAAGACACGCATGCTTACACACACAGTTGGGCAGGTCTGGGGGTTAGAACTCCCACCTTATTCCTTAATCAAACTATATCCATACAATGTTACGAGATGTGCTACAGAGATTACTTGACTATGACCATTCAAAAGGTGTATTTCAAGGTGCTTGACATAAGCAGCCTTGCTAATGGTGGGTATTTGACTTGTAAGGGGTGTGAGTAGCCTAAAAAGCATTAAAGCATTGCTCTCTACACAGTCAGACATGCACAGAAACACACACACACACACACACACACACACAGTTGCCAGGTTTGGGGTTGGTACACAGTGACAGGATGTACTATAGAGTTTACTGGGCTACAGCCTTCCCGGGGTGTATTTCTAGGTGCATGACATCAGCAGCCTTGTCAAAGGTGGGTGTGTGAAATGTAAGGGGTTTGAGTATCCTAAAAGCATTGCTCTGTACACAGTCAGACATGCACGCATACACACACAGTTGGAAGGTCAGGGGTTAGAACTCCCAACTAACTCCTTAATCACATTATGGCCATACGATGTTATGGAATGTGCTATGGAGATTACTGGGCTACAATCATCCCAAAGGTGCATTTCTAGGTGGGTGACATAAGCAGCCTTGTCAAAGGTGGGTATATGACTTGTAAGGGGTGTGAGTAGCCTAAAATTCCTTGCTCTCTACACAGTCAGACATGCACACAAACACAGACACACACTCACACACAAAGTTGCCAGGTTTGGGGTTGGAACTCCTACCTAACTAGTTTATCACACTACAGTGGTACACAGTTATTGGATCCGCTACAGAGTTTACTAGGCTACAGACTTCCCAGGGGTGTATTTCTAGGTGCATGACATCAGCAGCCTTGCCAAAGGTGGGTATGTGGAATGTAAGGGGTGTGAGCACCATAAAAGCATTGCTCTCTACACAGTCAGACATGCACTCATACACACACAGTTGGCAGGTCGGGGTTTAGAACTCCCAACTAACTCCTTAATCACACTATGGCCATACAATGTTAAGGGATGTGCTGCCGAGATTAATGGGCTATGATTATCCCAAAGGTGTATTTCAAGGTGCGTGACATCAGCAGCCTTGCCAAAGGTGGGTATATGACTTGTAAGTAGTGTGAGTAGCCGAAAAAGCATTGCTCTCTACACAGTCAGACATGTACACAAACAAAGACACGCACTCACACACACAATTGCCAGGTTTGGGGTTGGATCTCCTACGAAACTAGTTTATCACACTACAGTGGTACGCAGTTACAGGATGCGCTACAGAGTTTACTGGGCTACAGCCTTCCCAGAGGTGTATTTCTAGGTGGGTGACATAAGCAGCTTTGCCAAAGATGGGTATTTGATGTGTAAGGGGTATGAGTAGCTTAAAAAGCATTGCTCTCTACATAGTCAGACATGCACACAAATACAGACATGCACAGTTTCCAGGTTTGCGGTTGGAACTCCTACCAAACTAGTTTATCACACTACAGCGGTAAATAGTTACGGGATGTGCTACCGAGATTACTGGGCTATAATTGTCCCAAAGGTGTATTTCTAGGTGAGTGACATAAGCAGCCTTGCCAAAGGTGGGTATTTGATTTGTAAGGGGTGTGAGTAGCTTAAAAAGCATTGCTGTCTACACAGTCAGACATGCACACAAACACAGACATACACACATGCACACACGCATGCAGTTGCTAGGTTTGGGTTTGGAACTCCTACCTAACTACTTTGTCACACTACAGCGGTATGCAGTTACGGGATGCGCTACAGAGTTTATGGGAGTACAGCCTTCCCAGGAGTGCATTTCTAGGTGCATGACGTCAGCAGCCTTGCCAAAAGTGGGTATTTGAAATGTAAGTACCCTAAAAGCGTTGCTCTCTACACAGTCAGACATGCATGCATACACACACAGTTGGCAGGTCAGGGTATAGACCTCCCAACTAACTCCTTAATCACACTCTAGCCATACAATGTTACGGAAAGTGCTATGGAGATTACTGAGCTACGATTGTCCCAAAGGTGTATTTCAAAGTGCGTGACATCAGCAGGTTTGCCAAAGGTGGGTATTTGACTTGTAAGAGGTGTGAATAGCCTAAAAAGCATTGCTCTCTACACAGTCAGACATGCACACAAACAGAGACACACACTCACACACACAATTGCCAGGTTTTGGGTTGGAACTCCTTCCCAATTAGTTTATCACACTACAGCGGTACGCAGTTACGGGATGCACTATAGAGTTTACTGGGCTACAGCCTTCCCAGGGGTGTATTTCTAGGTGCCTGACATCAGCAGCCTTGTCAAAGGTGGGTATTTGATGTGTAACAGGTGTGAGTACCCGTAAAGCATTGCTCTCTTCACAGTAAGACATGCATGCTTACACACACAGTTGGGCAGGTCGGGGGGGTTAGAACTCCCACCTTACTCCTTAATCAAACTATGGCCATACAATGTTACGAGATGTGCTACAAAGATTACTTGACTATGACCATTCAAAAGGTGTATTTCAAGGTGCTTGACATAAGCAGCCTTGCCAGTGGTGGGTATTTGACTAGAAAGGGGTGTGAGTAGCCTAAAAAGCATTGCTCTCTACACAGTCAGACATGCACACTAACAGAGACACACACTCACACACGCAATTGCCAGGTTTTGGGTTGGATCTCCTACCCAACTAGTTTATCACACTACAGTGGTACGCAGTTACGGGATGCACTTTAGAGTTTACTGGGCTACAGCCTTCCCAGTGGTGTATTTCTAGGTGTGTGACATCAGCAGCCTTGTCAAAGGTGAGTATGTGATATGTAAGGGGTGTGAGTACCCGTAAAGCATTGCTGTCTTCACAGTAAGACACGCATGCTTACACTCACAGTTGGGCAGGTCGGGGGGTTAGAACTCCCACCTTATTCCTTAATCAAACTATATCCATACAATGTTACGAGATGTGCTACAGAGATTACTTGACTATGACCATTCAAAAGGTGTATTTCAAGGTGCTTGACATAAGCAGCCTTGCCAAAGGTGGGTATTTGACTTGTAAGGGGTGTGAGTAGCCTAAGAAGCATTGCTCTCTACACAGTCAGACATGCACAGAAACACACACACACACACACACACACACACACACACACACACACACACACACACACACACACACACACACACACACACACACAGTTGCCAGGTTTGGGGTTGGTACGCAGTGACAGGATGTACTACAGAGTTTACTGGGCTACAGCCTTCCCAGGGGTGTATTTCTAGGTGCATGACATCAGCAGCCTTGCCAAAGGTGGGTGTGTGAAATGTAAGGGGTTTGAGTATCCTAAAAGCACTGCTCTGTACACAGTCAGACATGCACGCATACACACACAGTTGGAAGGTCAGGGGTTAGAACTCCCAACTAACTCCTTAATCTCATTATGGCCATACGATGTTATGGGATGTGCTATGGAGATTATTGTGCTACGATCGGCCCAAAGGTGTATTTGAAGATGCGAGACATCAGCAGCCTTGCCAAAGGTGGGTATTTTGCTTGTAAGGAGTATGAGTAGCCTAAAAAGCATTGCTCTCTACACAGTCAGACATGCAGACAAACACACAAGCAGTTGCCAGGTTTGGGGTTGGAACTCCTACCTAACTAGTTTATCACACTCCAGCGGTAAGCAGTTATGGGATGCGCTGCAGATTTTACTAGGCTACAGCCTTCCCAGGGGTGTATTTCTCGGTGTGTGACTTCAGTAGCCTTGCCACAGGTGGGTATGTGAAATGTAAGGGGTGTGAGTACCTTAAAAGCATTGATCTCTACACAGGAAGAGATGCACGCATACACAAACAGTTGGCAGGTCGGTTGTTAGAACTCCCAACTAACTCCTTAATCACACTATGGCCATACAATGTTATGGGACATGCTACAGAGATTACTTGGATACGATCATCCCAAAGGTGTATTTCAAGGTACGTGACATCAGCAGCCTTGCCAAAGATGGGTATTTGACTTGTAAGGGGTGTGATTAGCCTAAAAAGCATTGCTCTCTACACAGTTAGACATGCACACAAATACAGACACACACTCACACACACAGTTTCCAGGTTTGGGGTTGGAGCTCCTACCTAACTAGTTTATCACACTACAGGGGTACGCAGTTACGGGATGTGCTACAGAGTTTACTGGGCTACAGCTTTCTAAGGGGTGTATTTCTAGGTTGGTGACATAAGCAGCCTTGCCAAAGGTGGGTATTTGACTTGTAAGGGGTGTGAGTAGCTTAAAAAGCATTGCTCTCTACACAGTCAGACATGCACACAAATACAGACACACACTCACACACACAGTTGCAAGGTTTGGGGTTGGAACTCCTACCTAACTAGTTTATCACACTACAATGGTACGCAGTTATGGGATGTGCTACCAAGATTACTGGGCTATAATCGACCCAAATGTGTATTTCTAGGTGATTGACATAAGCAGCCTTTCCATAGGTGGGTATTTGACTTGTAAGGGGTGTGAGTAGCTTAAAAAGCATTGCTCTCTACACAGTCAGACATGCACACAAACACAGACATACTCACATGCACACATGCATGCAGTTGCCAGGTTTGGGTTTGGAACTCCTACCTAACTAGTTTGTCACACTACAGCGGTACCCAGTTACGGGATGTGCTACAGAGTTTATGGGGGTACAGCCTTCCCAGGAGTGCATTTCTAGGTGCATGACGTCAGCAGCCTTGCCAAAGGTGGGTATGTGAAATGTAAGGGGTGTGAGTACCCTAAAAGCATTGCTCTCTACACAGTCAGACATGCACACATACACATACAGTTGGCAGGTTGCGGTTTAGAACTCCCAACTAACTCATTAATCACACTATGGCCATACAATGTTACGGAAAGTGCTATGGAGATTACTGACCTATGATTGTCCCAAAGGTGGCGTATTTCTAGGTGCATGACATCAGCAGCCTTGCCAAAGGTGGGTGTGTGAAATGTAAGGGGTTTGAATATCCTAAAAGCATTGCTCTGTACACAGTCAGACATGTACGCATACACACACAGTTGGCAGGTCTGGGTTAGAACTCCCAACTAACTCCTTAATCACATTATGGCCATACGATGTTATGGTATGTTCTATGGAGATTACTGTGCTATGATCATCCCAAAGGTGTATTTGAAGATGCGAGACATCAGCAGCCTTGCCAAAGGTGGGTATTTGGCTTGTAAGGGGTTTGAGTGGCCTAAAAAGGATTGCTCTCTACACAGTCAGACATGCAAACACAAACACACAAGCAGTTGCCAGGTTTGGGGTTGGAACTCCTACCTAACTAGTTTATCACACTACAGCGGAAAGCAGTTACAGGATGCGCTACAGATTTTACTGGGCTACAGCCTTCCCAGGGGTGTATTTCTTGGTGTGTGACTTCAGCAGCCTTGCCAAAGGTGGGTATGTGAAATGTAAGGGGTGTGAGTACCTTAAAAGCATTGCTCCCTACCCAGGCAGACATCCACACATACACAAACAGTTGGCAGGTCGGTTGTTAGAACTCCCAACTAACTCCATAATCACACTATGGCCATACAATGTTATGGGATGTGCTACAGAGATTACTGGGATACGATCATCCCAAAGGTGTATTTCAAGGTACATGACATCAGCAGCCTTGCCAAAGATGGGTATTTGGCTTGTAAGGGGTGTTATTAGCCTAAAAAGCATTGCTCTCTACACAGTCAGACATGCACACAAGTACAGACACACACTCACACACACAGTTGCCAGGTTTGGGGTTGGAACTCCTACCTAAATAGTTTATCACACTACAGCGGTACGCAGATATGGGATGCGCTACAGAGTTTACTGGGCTACAGCCTTCCAAGGGGTGTATTTCTAGGTGGGTGACATAAGCAGGCTTGCCAAAGGTGGGTATTTGACTTGTAAGGGGTGTGAGTAGCTTAAAAGCATTGCTCTCTACACAGTCAGACATACACACAAATACAGACACACACTCAGACACATAGTTGCCAGGTTTGGGGTTGGAACTCCTACCTAACTAGTTTATCACACTACAGCGGTACGCAGTTACGGGATGTGCTACCGAGATTACTGGGCTATAATCGTCCCAAAGGTGTATTTCTAGGTGACTGACATAAGCAGCCTTGCCAAAGGTGGGTATTTGACTTGTAAGGGGTGTGAGTAGCTTAAAAAGCATTGCTCTCTACACAGTCAGATATGCACACAAACACAGACATACTCGCATGCACACACGCATGCAGTTGCCAGGTTTGGGTTTGGAACTCCTACCTAACTAGTTTGTCACACTACAGCGGTACCCAGTTACGGGATGCGCTACAGAGTTTATGGGGGAACAGCCTTCCCAGGAGTGCATTTCTAGGTGCATGACGTCAGCAGCCTTGCCAAAGGTGGGTATGTGAAATGTAAGGGGATGTGAGTACCCTAAAAGCATTGCTCTCTACACAGTCAGACATGCACACATACACACACAGTTGGCAGGTTGCGGTTTAGAACTCCCAACTAACTCATTAATCACACTATGGCCATATAATGTTACAGAAAGTGCTATGGAGATTACTGAGCTATGATTGTCCCAATGGTGTATTTCAAGGTGCGTGACATCAGCAGCTTTGCTAAAGGTGGGTATTTGATTTGTAAGGGTGTGAATAGCCTAAAAAGCATTGCTCTCTACACAGTCAGACATGCACACAAACAGAGACACACACTCACACACGCAATTGCCAGGTTTGGGGTTGAAACTCCTACCCAACTAGTTTTTCAGACTACAGTGGTAATGATTACGGAATGCACTTTAGAGTTTACTGGGCTACAGCCTTCCCAGGGGTGTATTTCTAGGTGCGTGACATCAGCAGCCTTGTCAAAGGTGGGTAGTTGATATGTAAGGGGTGTGAGTACCCATAAAGCATTGCTGTCTTCATAGTAAGACATGCACGCTTACACACACAGTTGGGCAGGTCGGGGGGGTTAGAACTCCCACCTTACTCCTTAATCAAACTATGGCCTTACAATGTTCCGAGATGTGCTACAAAGATTACTTGACTATGACCATTCAAAAGGTGTATTTTAAGGTGCTTGACATAAGCAGCCTTGCCATTGGTGGGTATTTGACTTGTAAGCGGTGTCAGTAGCCTAAAAAGCATTGCTCTCTACACAGTCAGACATGCCCACAAACACAGACACACACTCACACACACACAGTTGCCAGGTTTGGGGTTGGTACGCAGTGACCGGATGTACTACAGAGTTTACTGGGCTACAGCCTTGGCCGGGGGTGTATTTCTAGGTGCGTGACATCAGCAGCCTTGCCAAAGGTGGGTGTGTGAAATGTAAGGGGTTTGAGTATCCTAAAAGTATTGCTCTGTACACAGTCAGACATGCACGCATACACACACAGTTGGAAGGTCGGGGGTTAGAACTCCCAACTGACTCCTTAATCACATTATGGCCATACGATGTTATGGGATGTGCTATGGAGATTACTGTGCTACGATCGGCCCAAAGCTGTATTTGAAAATGCGAGACATCAGCAGCCTTGCTAAAGGTGGGTATTTGGCTTGTAAAGGGTGTGAGTAGCCTAAAAAGCATTGCTCTCTACACAGTCAGACATGCACACAAACACAAACACACACGCAGTTGCCAGGTTTGGGGTTGGAACTCCTACCTAACTAGTTTATCACACTACAGTGGTACGCAGTTACGGAATGTGCTACAGATTTTCCTGGGCTACAGCCTTCCCAGGGTTCTATTTCTAGGTGCGTGTCATCAGCAGCCTTGAAAAAGTGGGTATGTGAAATGTAAGGGGTGTGAGTACCCTAAAAGCATTCCTCTCTACACAGTCAGACATGCACGCATACACACACAGTTGGCAGGTCAGGGTTTAGACCTCCCAACTAACTCCTTAATCACACTATAGCCATGCAATGTTACGGAAAGTGCTACAGAGATTACTGAGATAAGATTGTCCCAAAGGTGTATTTCAAGGTGCGTGACATCAGCAGCCTTGCCAAAGGTGGGTATTTGACTTGTAAGGGGTGTGAATAGCCTAAAAAGCATTGCTCTCTACACAGTCAGACATGCACACAAACAGAGACACGCACTCACACACGCTATTGCCAGGTTTGTGGTTGGAACTACTACCCAACTAGTTTATCACACTACAGCCGTACACAGTTACGGGATGCACTTTACAGTTTACTGGGCTACAGCCTTCCCAGGGGTGTATTTCTAGGTGCATGACATCAGCAGCCTTGCCAAAGTTGGGTGTGTGAAATGTAAGGGGTTTGAGTATCCTAAAAGCATTGCTCTCTAGACAGTCAGACATGCACACATACACACACAGTTGGAAGGTTGGGGGTTAGAACTCCCAACTAACTCCATAATCACATTATGGCCATATGATGTTATGGGATGTGCTTAGGAGGTTACTGCGCTACGATCGTCCCAAAGGTGTATTTGAAGATGCAAGACATCAGCAGCCTTGTCAAAGGTGGGTATTTGGCTTGTAAGGGGTGTGAGTAGCCTAAAAAGCATTGCTCTCTACACAGTCAGACATGCACACAAACACAAACACACAAGCAGTTGTCAGGTTTGGGATTGGAACTCCTACCTAACTAGTTTATCACACTACAGCGGTAAGCAGTTATGGGATGCGCTACAGATTTTACTGGGCTACAGCCTTCCCAGGGGTGTATTTCTCGGTGTGTGGCTTTTAAGGTACTCACACCACTTACATTTCACATACCCACCTTTGACAAGGCTGCTGAAGTCATTGCTCTCTACACAGGCAGACATGGACGCATACACACACAGTTGGCAGGTCGGGTTTAGACCTCCCAACTAATTCCTGAATCACACTATAGCCATACAATGTTACAGAAAGTGCTATGGAGATTACTCAGCTACGATTGTCCCAAAGGTGTATTTCAAGGTGGGTGACATCAGCAACCTTGCCAAAGGTGGGTATTTGAGTTGTTAGGGGTGTGAATAGTCTACAAAGCATTTCTCTCTACACAGTCAGACATGCACACAAACAGAGACACACATTCACACACGCAATTGCCAGGTTTGGGGTTGGAACTCCTACCCAACTAGTTTATCACACTACAGCAGTATGCAGTTACGGGATGCACTTTAGAGTTTAATGGGCTACAGCCTTCCCAGGGGTGTATTTCTAGGTGAGTGACATCAGCAGCCTTGTCAAAGGTGGGTATTTGATATGTAAGGGGTGTAAGTACCCGTAAACCATTGCTGTCTTCACAGTAAGACATGCACGCTTACACACACAGTTGGGCAGGTCGGGGGGTTAGAACTCCCACCTTATTCCTTAATCAAACTATATCCATACAATGTTACGAGATGTGCTACAGAGATTACTTGACTATGACCATTCAAAAGGTGTATTTCAAGGTGCTTGACATAAGCAGCC
The DNA here is from genome assembly GCF_019279795.1 of Protopterus annectens. Lineage (NCBI taxonomy): Eukaryota > Metazoa > Chordata > Ceratodontiformes > Protopteridae > Protopterus > Protopterus annectens. The sequence goes on along the minus strand of NC_056748.1, from coordinate 340,071,344 downwards.
TTGCCAATGGTGGGTATTTGACTTGTAAGGGGTGTGAGTAGCACACACACACACACACACACACACACACACACACACACACACACACACACACACACACACACACACACACAGTTGTGAGGTTTGGGGTTGGTACGCAGTGACCAGATGTACTACAGAGTTTACTGGGCTACAGCCTTCCCACTGGTGTATTTCTATGTGCATGACATCAGCAGCCTTGCCAAAGGTGGGTGTGTGAAATGTAAGGGGTTTGAGTATCCTAAAAGCATTGCTCTGTACACAGTCAGACATGCACGCATACACACACAGTTGGAAGGTCAGGGTTAGAACTCCCAACTAACTCCTTAATCACTTTATCACCATACGATTTTATTGGATGTGCTATGGAGATTACTGTGCTACGCTCGTCCCAAAGGTGTATTCGAAGATGTGAGACATCAGCAGCCTTGCCAAAGGAGGGTATTTGGCTTGTAAGGGGTGTGAGTAGCCTAAAAAGCATTGCTCTCTACACAGTCAGACATGCACCCAAACACAAACACACAAGCAGTTGCCAGGTTTGTGGTTGGAACTCCTACCTGACTTGTTTATCACACTACAGTGGTAAGCAGTTACGGGATGCGCTACATATTTTACTGGGCTACAGCCTTCCCAGGGGTGTATTTCTTAGTGTGTGAATTCAGCAGCCTTGCCAAAGGTGGGTATGTGAAATGTAAGGGGTGTGAGTACCTTAAAAGCATTGCTCTGTACACAGGCAGACATGCACGCATACACAAACAGTTGGCAGGTCGGTTGTTAAAACTCTCAACTAACTCCTTAATCACACTATGGCCATAAAATGTTATGGGATGTGCTACAGAGATTACTGGGGTACGATCATCCCAAAGGTGTATTTCAAGGTACGTGACATCAGCAGCCTTGCCAAAGATGGGTATTTGACTTGTAAGGGGTGTGATTAGCCTAAAAAGCATTGCTCTCTACACAGTCAGACATGCACACAAATACAGACACACACTCACACACACAGTTGCCAGGTTTGGGGTTGGAGCTCCTACCTAAATAGTTTATTACATTACAGCGATGCGCAGTTACAGGATCGCTACATAGTTTACTGGGCTACAGCCTTCCCAGGGGTGTATTTCTAGGTGGGTGACATAAGCAGCCTTGCCAAAGGTGGATATTTGACTTGTAAGGGGTGTGAGTAGCTTAAAAAGCATTGCTCTCTACACAGTCAGACATGCACACAAATACAGACACACACTCACACACACAGTTGCCAGGTTTGGGGTTGGAACTCCTACCTAATTAGTTTATCACACCACAGCTGCGCGATTCTGGGATGTGCTACCGAGATTACTGGGCTATAATCGTCCCAAAGGTGTATTTCTAGGTGATTGACATAAGCAGCCTTGCCAAAGGTGGGTATTTGACTTGTAAGGGGTGTGAGTAGCTTAAAAAGCATTGCTCTCTACACAGTCAGGCATGCACACAAACACAGACATACTCACATACACACACGCACGCAGTTGCTAGGTTTGGGTTTGGAACTCCTACCTAACTAGTTTGTCACACTACAGTGGTACCCAGCTACGGGATGTGCTACAGAGTTTATGGGGGTACAGCCTTCCCAGGAGTGCATTTCTAGGTGTATGACGTCAGCAGCCTTGCCAAAGGTGGGTATGTGAAATGTAAGGGGTGTGAGTACCCTAAAAGCATTGCTCTCTACACATTCAGACATGCACACATACACACACAGTTGGCAGGTTGCGGTTTAGAACTCCCAACTAACTCATTAATCACACTATGGCTATACAACATTACAGAAAGTGCTATGGAGATTACTGAGCTACGATTGTCCCAAAGGTGTATTTCGCGGTGCGTGACATCAGCAGCTCTGCTAAAGGTGGGTATTTGACTTGTAAGGGGTGTGAATAGCCTAAAAAGCATTGCTCTCTACACAGTCAGACATGCACACAAACAGAGACACACACTCACACACGCAATTGCCAGGTTTGGGGTTGGAACTCCTAACCAACTAGTTTATCAGACTACAGCGGTACGCAGTTACGGGATGCACTTTAGAGTTTACTGGGCTACAGCCTTCCCAGAGGTGTATTTCTAGGTGCGTGACATCAGCAGCCTTGTCAAAGGTGGGTAGTTGATATGTAAGGGGTGTGAGTACCCATAAAGCATTGCTGTCTTCACAGTAAGACATGCACGTTTACACACACAGTTGGGCAGGTCGGGGGGGGGTTAGAACTCCCACCTTACTCCTTAATCAAACTATGGCCATACAATGTTACGAGATGTGCTACAAAGATTACTTGACTATGACCATTCAAAAGGTGTATTTCAAGGTGCTTGACATAAGCCGCCTTGCCAATGGTGGGTTTTTGACTTGTAAGGGGTGTGAGTAGCCTAAAAAGCATTGCTCTCTACACAGTCAGACATGCACACAAACACAGACACACACTCACGCACACACATTTGCCAAGTTTGGGGTTGGTACTCAGTGACCGGATGTACTACAGAGTTTATTGGGCTACAGCCTTCCCACGGGTGTATTTCTTGGTGCGTGACATCAGCTGCCTTGCCAAAGTTGGGTGTGTGAAATGTAAGGGGTTTGAGTATTCTAAAAGCATTGCTCTGTAGACAGTCAGACATGCACACATACACACATAGTTGGAAGATCTGGGGTTAGAACTCCCAACTAACTTCTTAATCACATTATGGCCATATGATGTTATGGGATGTGCTATGGAGATTACTGTGCTACGATTGTCCCAAAGGTGTATTTGAAGATGCGAGACATCAGCAGCCTTGTCAAAGGTGGGTATTTGGCTTGTAAGGGGTGTGAGTAGCCTAAAAAGCATTGCTCTCTACACAGTCAGACATGCACACAAACACAAACACACAAGCAGTTGCCAGGTTTGGGATTGGAACTCTTACCTAACTAGTTTATCACACTACAGCGGTAAGCAGTTACGGGATGCGCTACAGATTTTACTGCGCTACAGCCTTTCCAGGGGTGTATTTCTCGGTGTGTGACTTCAGCAGCCTTGCCAAAGGTGGGTATGTGAAATGTAAGGGGTGTGAGTACCTTAAAAGCATTGCTCTCTACACAGGCAGACATGCACGCATACACACATAGTTGGCAGGTCGGGGTTTAGACCTCCCAACTAATTCCTTAATCACACTATAGCCATGCATTGTTACAGAAAGTGCTATGGAGATTACTGAGCTACGATTTTCCCAAAGGTGTATTTCAAGGTGCGTGACATCAGCAGCCTTGCCAAAGGTGGGTATTTGACTTGTAAGGGGTGTGAATAGCCTAAAAAGCATTGCTCTCTACACAGTCAGACATGCACACAAACAGAGACACACATTCACACATGCAATTGCCAGGTTTGGGGTTGGAACTCCTACCCAACTAGTTTATCACACTACAGCAGTACGCAGTTACGGGATGCACTTTAGAGTTTACTGGGCTACAGCCTTCCCAGGGGTGTATTTCTAGGTGCGTGACATCAGTAGCCTTGTCAAAGGTGGGTATTTGATATGTAAGGGGTGTAAGTACCCGTAAAGCATTGCTGTCTTCACAGTAAGACATGCACGCTTACACACACAGTTGGGCAGGTCGGGGGGTTAGAACTCCCCCTTATTCCTTAATCAAACTATATCCATACAATGTTACGAGATGTGCTACAGAGATTACTTGACTATGACCATTCAAAAGGTGTATTTCAAGGTGCTTGACATAAGCATCCTTGCCAATGGTGGGTATTTGACTTGTAAGGGGTGTTAGTAGCCTAAAAAGCATTGCTCTCTACACAGTCAGACATGCACAGAAACACAGACACACACACACACACACACACACACACACACACACACACACACACACACACACACACACACACACACACACACACACACACATTGCCAGGCTTGGGGTTGGTACGCAGTGACCAGATGTACTACAGAGTTTACTGGGCTACAGACTTCTCAGGGATGTATTTCTTTGTGCACGACATCAGCAGCCTTGCCAAAGGTGGGTGTGTGAAATGTAAGGGGTATGAGTATCCTAAAAGCATTGCTCTGTACACAGTCAGACATGCACGCATACACACACAGTTGGAAGGTCGGGGGTTAGAACTCCGAACTAACTCCTTAATGACATTATGGCCATACGATGTTATGGGATGTGCTATGGAGATTACTCTGCTACAATCGTCCCAAAGGTGTATTTGAAGATGCGAGACATCAGCAGCCTTGCCAAAGGTGGGTATTTGTCTTGTAAAGGGTGTGAGTAGCCTAAAAAGCATTGCTCTCTACACAGTCAGACATGCACACAAACACAAACACACAAGCAGTTGCTAGGTTTGGGGTTGGAACTCCTACCTAACTAGTTTATCACACTGCAGTGGTACACAATTACAGGATGCACTACAGAGTTTACAGTGCTACAGCCTTCCCAGGGGTCTATTTCTATCTATTTCTAGGTGAGTGACATTGGCAACCTTGCCAAAGGTGGGTATTTGGATTGTCCAGGGTGTGAGTGTCCTATAAAGCATAGCTTTCTACACAGTCAGTGACAGACAGACACACACTCATACGCACACTCAGACTCACACACGCACAGTTGCCACGTCGGCAGTTTGACCTCCTACCTAACTACATTATCACACTACAGCAGTACGCAGTTACAGCATGCGCTACAGAGATTACTGGGCTATAGCTTTTCCAGGTGAGTATTTCTAAATGAGTGACATCAGCAGCCTTGCCAAAAGTGGGTATGTGAATAGTAAGAGGTGTGAGTAGCCTAAAAGGCATTATTCTCTACACAGTCAGTGAGAGACAGAAACACACACACGAACAGTGTTACACACTCACGCACACAGTTGCCATTTGCAGTACACAGTTATGGGATGCGCCACAGAGATTACTGGCCTACAACTCTCCCAAAGGTGTATTTCACATTAGATAACCTCAGCAGGCTTGTCAGGGTACCGCTATGGGGTGGTCGGTGTGTGCATGGCCCATAAACCATTTATGTAGGGGTGACATGCCACAAGCGGCCACACACACGTGGTCATATGTCACATGTATATGTATAGGGCAACTAGCTGGCTACATCCTTGTACAGCCATGTTGCACAGCTGGCATGTGGACCACATCATCTGTGGTGCTGACAGGTACTGGTCGCTAGTAACTGCAGTGTGTGACATCTGCACCTGATGTGTTTGGGGCCCATTGGCTGTGTGCTGGGTAGGACAGTTGTGGATAGCTCCTTGTCATAGTCACCCTCTTCCACACATCTATATCCATCTACCTTTGGCTTATTATGATGTGTTGTCCTTACATATATGTCTGTATTCCTATCCATTGTGTGTGCAAGGCATGAGTGGTGCATACTGACATGTTTCTGTACTAATGATTGCAACCACTGGATGTGTCTGGTCCACTGGTATTTGCATACATGGCCTTCATGCGTTCAAGTGTGTGAGCTTGCCCAGTATGACCTTTCAGTATGTTGATGACTGACATTGCCTTCATTTCTCTAAGTGTGTGAGCATGCCCAGTAAGGCCAGCTGTTTTGCATGTGTGGATCATGACCGGTGGTTTGTACTACACAGCTGACCTTTGTGTTGTACACTGCCATGCTGTGTCTGCAGGGTATCCTCTGATCATTTGGCATTGACTGTTGCAACATGTCTGCATAGCGGGGGGGGGCACATGACTATTTCAATGTTTCTACACAGGATTGAGAGGGGCGCACCTGACTGTTACTATATTACTATGTGGGGTGGAGGGGCACACCTGATAGTTGTACACATTTGCTAGGACTGTACTGGTATATCCTGTAGTCCATTTCAGTCAGTAGTCTTACCTGTCATGCTGGCTAAGCCATACCAGTGTACTACTGCTCTTATCTTTTGATTGCATACACATTAGTTTCTGACTTCCTAGCCACCACAACTGACATCCTACTACCTGGCCTGCTGTAGTCTGTCTGTGTAAGCCTGGGTGGGGGTTACCCATACCCCTCATTCATAGGCCATAGTACAGAATTTGTTTGTGTTTGTCTATACCTGTCCTGCTGGCTGTGACTGTTGTTGGGTATGCGACCCCCCCCCTCCTGACTGGCATGTGTGAGTCCCTTAACTTGTGGGTGTCCCAGTATTGAGGGTGGTGCTGCCGGGCTGCCTATGTCGGATGAACATAGTACACTGCCTATGCATTGTTAGGCACAGGTATTGAAATGTTTGGCATCCCTTTTACTGTATGTGAGAGTCAGAGAGAGGTGCTATTCCCTGGGTCCCTCCCATATCAGAGTATGTGCCATGCGTTGCCTCTTTGCCAGGGCATACTGGGCACGCCTCCTTCTGCCTACTGGGGCAGGCTCAGGTTGTTCTTCCTCCGTGTCACTCTGTGCCTGTGCAGGTCTTGGCATTGGTGGTGGATTATGTGGCCCTGCCCCTTGCTGCTCCTGCTGCAGCTGTTTCCATAGGATCATATTGTATAGCATGGCACATACAGGGATGATTTGGGTACATGTAGTTGGTGAGTACTGAAAGGCTCCACTGGATGTGTCCAGGTACCGGAACCGTGACTTGAGCATCCCAAACACACACTCTGTTATGATTCTTGTTTGTGCGTGTGCATCATTATGGAGTTCCTGTTAGGATGTGTGTGCATTTCTGATGGGTGTCATCAGCCACGGCTCCAGTGCATATCCAGCATACCCCACTAGGTGACTGTGTGGGATGTCCCCATTGGCAAATTTCTGGTACAGCTGTATCAGTTGCCAGATGTGGGAATCGTGATAACTTCCAGGGCAGCCTGCACATGTTCAGTATTATGCCCTAGGCATTGCACACAACCTGGCAGTTGATGGAGGGGAAGCCCTTGCAGTTGATATAGACCCTACCCTGCTCACCGGGTGGTGCTTTGATGCATATGTGCATGCAGTCTATCGCACCCAGTACCACAGGGTATTCTGCTACTTGGTGGAAAAGATGCATATTGCTGGCCAATGCCTCACGGGTGAGGGGGAAATATACGTGCTCACTGATGTGTGCTGCCATGGCATCCAGGAACTGGTGCAGTACCCTGGATGCTGATGTCTGTGAGATCCTCATCATATCCCCATTTGATCTTTGGAAGGTACCTGTAACTAGCATTCTTAGGCCTACACATACCTTTGTTTCCATTGCAATGGGAGCCCCTCTGTTAGTTCTGTATGTCAGGCGTGGCCAGCAGAGCTCAACAATTTGCTGTAGGAGGTCTCTGTCCACCCTATAGTGCTCCACTATCTCCAGCTTATGTAGCCCTTGGTAGTTTACCCTGGGTCTCTACACTCTCCTCACTGTGGGTTGGTTGGCAGCATTCACATCCTCACCACCCTTGGCCTCTTCCACAAGTTGTATGACAGCTATTGCGGCCACTAACATTTTGTTGTTGTGAGTGTTAAAAGTTCCCTGCTTGTTTACACCGGTGGTGTAGGATGTGGGAAAAAATGGAGGGGTAGGTGTCTGCATAGTTTATAATGGCGTTCTGGGCTGGGCTGGTTTGCTGCCTGTGTAATTGACTGGTTCTGATATGTTTCACCTGGCAGGGAACCTTGTACCCTTGATTAACTTCCTACTGCTGCTTTCCCTTCCCATTACCCTTCTGTTTCATCCCAGGGGCACGCCACGCAAACAGTGTACTCCAATGTGCACACTGTTGCTATTTCCTGGGTTCACTTCCTTTATCTTCCTTTAGATCCTGTTGCGTGGCATGCCCACCTGCTTATACTTTGTCATACATGCTGGACAGGTATAGACACACCCCCTGGCTTTGCTGTGCTAAGGTGGATGCAACCCCGAGCCACAGGGCTCCATTCCGCTGACAATATGCCTGATACACCCACCCATGATGTCAACTACCTCATAGTCTTGAACTCAGCTATTCATAGTCTTACACTGTTCGGACTTACCTCACATGCTGGGGAAAACTGGGATTCACTATCCTTCCCCTCATTTGCATAGGATTGCCTGCTAATGCATAGTTACATGTGTCACACTGTGCCTCCCCCCTTAGCAACCACTATTCACTGGCCAGGTTGTCTTTTGCCTGACATTGACTTTCATGGCGGAATACTGATTTTAGTTAGACTGCGTTTTTTTAGGTTTATTTTCTTATTTCCCCACCGATCTTGTTTGTGCGACGCTGCCCTATGCTTCAACAGCCGTGATCGGCGGACATATCATAAAAGTTGTATTTTGTACATTTTTCATTGTTTGCAATGACAATGGCCTTCTAATTGGCCATTGGCATGCTTCTTCAATGCTATGCAGCCTTTATTTGGAGCTGTCATCCCTTCGTTTAGGATTCTGTAGTACCATACTCGGCTATTAACCGAGTACATTTCTGCATATTACGCTAGTCCTGCATGCCTTGATTCCTGCTTCCTGGATGGCAGATTTACCTCATTTGCATGGCTTTCACCTGCAAATGGGGTAATTTGCATACAGGGGCTGGAAACGTGCAGCACTAGTGCTAGAGCACTCACGCACGTCAAACAAGCATGTACATGGATCGCTCGGCCACCATATTGGCAAAATTTCCTCTTACACTAATCATGCACATCGTGCAAGCTTTTGAAAATCCAGGGGAAGGTTTAAAGGATGCATATGTGCTGAAAACTAATAGATATAAGGTACATAATTACTAAAATATTAGAAAGAAATTCAAGTGTAAGAAAATGGGATCTCTGAGAAAAGACTGAAAGTTAGATGAGTGTAGAACATGCCAGAAGCCAATGTGCTCAGTGCTATAAAGGACAGACTACATGTAACAGAGAAGTGTTGCATACCTTCTTTATTTTGGTGGGGGGGGGCGGGAGTCACTCTACACTGACCTGCATATTGACTCAGACATGTATTAGGAACTGAGTAACTCTTGGATTACCAAAAAATGACTGCAAAATAAACAGAAATATATTAGTGGTAAAAGCCTTAGAAGGCCACTTCATGACTGGAGGGTCTTCCGTGTACTAGTAGGATGTGTGTCCAACCAGATGGATGTCAAAAACAAAGGCATACTAACATGGTTATGTCAATGCATGTTCATGTGTGCAGAGTAGTGCCACGTAGTTACATCTCATGCTTGTCTGGCATAAGAATTGCAACATACTAGCCATCAGGTGGCTTACTCTGAGACTGGACATCAGAATGTCCACTCTGTTCATCACATGAATAGAGAGGAAATGACATAGAAATGAAAGCAGAAAAAAATGACAAGAGCAAGCAGATGGAAATAAGTAAGGGTAATCATAAGATATGAAGGGGGACTTTTTTGTTGGGAAAAGGACCCTTTTTTCAAACATAGAGAAGAAAGGTAGGCAGGAAGGTCATGATGAAAAGTTGTCAGTAGCATATAGAGAAAGGCAGGTAGCCAGGAAAGACAGAAAAATGTAAAACAAAGATTCAGAGAGACAGAGGTGGTAGACAAACAAAACACAAGGAGGAAAGCAGATGGATGCAATGTGTGTACAAAGTTGATGCAAAAAGCAGTACAATGGACAAGGGATAGAGAATGGCATATAATGAAGGGAAAACACCAGGATGTGGATAGAGTCCTGGCGTGGTTGGCTAGCAGACCACCCAAAAAACAACAATCCCAGGCTTCATTCACTGGGTGGTTGCTGTTATGAGCTAACTCCTACTCCAGTGCTTTAACAGATGGGGTGTGCAGTTGCACAACACCACAAGTCATGCAAGAAGGTGTAGCATATTGCTGAAGAGGGATTCTGTTTCCACTGCTCCTCATCCATAACCATCCTCTGCACCTGATGCTGGGAGAACAGGGCAGATTCATTATGGACCATTCTCAGAAGAGGTGACTTTGCTGATGTCCTGAGAAGTTGTCATGAAAGGCAGCAGAGAAATCTCCTGATCACTTGCAGTGAGGGAATCATAATTCCTCTGCTGAAAGGAAATTCTGATGGCCACTGGTGACCAGTCACCATATGTTTTGGATACTGTTAACTGAGACAAGTGTGTCCTCACCTCCTCCTCCTTCTCTACATCTGCACCCAAAGAAGGTTGTTAGAATGAGTAAAACTTACTCCATAAACATGACAGCACCATGACTGCAGCTGTATACTGGACTGAAACAGAATGCATGCATGTTCTGCTGCTGGGAGAGTCACTCCACCCTTCTGCAGCATCCAGCTATGTTCAGTTATCAGTGCAAAACAAAATGCACATATAAGAGTGTGTGTGAACAGGTAAGATATCAGAATAAACTAATACTGGGGAAAATATAAAAAATCCTTATAATACATGCCTTTCACTTTTGAAACAGTTCAGTCTGGTACCACGTCTCGGTACTAATGGTGGCATCGCTCACCTGAACACATGAGGCTAGTGGCATGACATCATGCTAAGTGGCCACTGCTAGAATGATCTAAAGCACTGGCACCTACTTGAAGACCTCTATGAATGCTGTACAGCTGTGGAATACCAACATTTTGAAAGGGAGTCTGTAGACTTGCATTTTATACAGGGAAGGAGTTTCAGAATTTAGGTAAGAGCAAAATACACCACCAAGAACAACAAACTTTCTGATGGATGCCAGCTATACTCAGGCTGATGGTGTGATGTACATGTAACTGGCAAAGTTCACTACTTACAAAAATAAAGTGGTATTTCACAACCTCTGCACACACGACATGCACCTCCTGAGCAAAACTGCTGCAGACAAGCAGTACTGAGATTACAATTTGCAGGTTCTTGTGCAAGATGGGAATGCTATGGTCAGCCATAATACTCGTTTTCTTAATTTAATGTGCTTTTGTAACTTTGTAAATTCTTTGTCATGTAAGTTAAAGTGAAAATGTTCAGTTGCAAACTATTACTCAAGCTGATTTAAATCCAGTAAAGTATTATGTGAAAATATTACTATAATTCCTTTATAGCTTGTTGGCAGAGATATGTTTTTTTGCCTGTGTTGGGAGACTAGCAGTTTTGGATCTACATATCTATGAATGTACATTTGTATTTTATTTTCACCACTAGTAAAGGCATTTACACCCTTTTCAGCAATATAATCATCGACTTACCAGTTTTACTGATTACCTTGACAGATTGTATTTTGAAAACATTTTTGAAAACATGCAGCCTCAGTTGGAGTGCTTCCCACTCCATTCACCCTCACTACCGCTTAGGCTCACTCCACTCCACTCTGCTACCCTACCACTAGTTCCCACACACTCCACTACCTCCACTTTATTCTAGCTACAACATCCACCCCTAATCTATTGCAATAATCGTGAAGTGCAGTCACCCCAATACACACTCCCATATCCTGAAATCTTTGAAACATAAAGCACACCCACCACCATCAAGCACATCTCTCTGATTTACTGCTATCACTTTATACTTCCACACAGAAAAAAAAACTCCACCTACTCACATCGTCATCACATCTAATCATAATTCACTGTTGGAATTTACTCTTCTATAAACATTCCCCTTTAGAACTGTCTCTTCATAGCTCTTCTGCTTCTAATAAAGAACTAACCTTTTGCCACTATCTCGATGTACATTTGTCACCTTAGTCTCCCTCTCTCTCTCTCTCTCTCTGTCTCTCTCTCTCTCTATCTCTCTGTCACTCTCTCTATCTCTCTCTTTCTCACTGTCTCTTTTAACTTCCTCTCTCTCCATCTCTCTCTCTTTCTTGCTGTCTCTCTCTCTCTCTCTCTTACCTCCCTCTCTATCTCTCTATCTCTCTCTCTCTCTGTCTCTCTATCTCTCCCCCCCCTCTCATTCCCTTTCTCTCTCTCTCTCTCTCTCTCTCTCTCTGTCTCTTGCTAATTGTATGTCACTGTCTCTGCATAGACTTCTCCTCTCTTACTAACTTTCTGCTATAAAGGATCAACGTGACATTTTTGCAGTTCTTAGGTTTCATAATCCTCTGCCTACTAGCTCATATAACCTCCTCTCACCAAACACCACTCCCTCACCACTTGCAACATCCCAATAAAGAATCCTCTAATTACAACACTTCCATACAGTCAATACAAAAAGGGATGAAGCAGCTTAAGTCTCTACACTGTTTCTGGACTTATCCAACACTTTTGACACTATAGCACTTGCTTAGCTCTAACTTATTTTGGTCTCCACCCCTCCTTTTTTTACAAACCTTTCTTTAACCATATATGTTGCAGAGATATATCAAAGAATAATGAGTTTATACATCCTATAACTAAAAAGAGATATATATATATTCAAATATTTTGCACCTGTAATACTTTAAATGTGATCTTTTTGGGAACATGTGTGAAATGCTTCACATTTTATGTTGGTAAATCCACATGTAGATTGAAAGATCGTATTATAGAGCGTACATTTGAAATAAGAAGGAAAGTTAGCACTGATGCGTTTGCCAAACATATAGAAGAGAAAGAGTAGAACATTAATTTCAGTTCTGAGTTATTAATGTGTTTTGTAAAAATAGGAGGGGTGGAGACCAAAATAATAAGTTAGAGCTGAGCGAGTTTGAATGGATTGTGTGGCTTCAGACAAATATTGCTCCAGGAATTAATACAGCTGTTAGCATCAAAACCATTCTAAAGAAGAGACCAATGATTTTAAATTGTAAAACTTTCTTAAAAAGGTTGTAAAATCCTAAGTTTTTGTCACAAGAGTATTTTAATATTTTAACAATTATTTTCTATGCATTTTTTTTAAATATTTTTCTGTATTTTTACAATATATATGTATTATTCACAATGTTTTCTGATTGGGGCTGTGTCAAATGATTTTAATTTGAATCTGTATAAATTAATTACTTAATTAATGGCTTATGTTACCCACTGAAGAAGGCCATCAGCCTGAAAGCTTTGTGATTCTTGCTTATGTAATTTTATCTGCTGAGCATTTCCTATCACTGAAGTTTTCTTTCAGGATTTGTGTTTGCTGTTCTCAGTGAAGGTTTACCTCTGTGTTGATCTTTTTTTTCTTTCATCTGCTGCAGTCACCATTCAATAGGGGTGGTAATGGTTGGGAGACTCTGTCATCACTTACAAAATGTGTGAATGCATGGGGAATAGAGATATTCAGACTGCTGAATGTAGAGGGGGGTCTAGTTAGTGTACTGAGTTGATTGCTGTATGATGGCTTTGTGAATAACTTGTCATACTACACTGTCTTCATAAAAACTCAGCAATACCCCCCACCAAAAAAAAAAAAAATTCAGAAACTTACTGTTACACCTTTAAAACATTTTTCCAGGGTGTGGGGGCTTGTTACCAGTAATTTGTGATGCTGAAGACTGTCCTACTATATATATATATATATATATATATATATATATATATATATATATATATATATATATATACACACACACACACATAAACTCCATGCTATACCAAAGGTAAGGGGGAATTCTCTGAGATACCATAGTTTCATAGTTTGTATAAATTCCCTCAAATGCTAATATATTTTTGCTGGTCCATAGGCAGCACTTGCTGTTCTCCAACTTTAAGATGCACCCCTTTAAGCAGACAACAATGTAATTATACTGCACTAAATATGTAAGTTGTGAAGTATAACTGGTAATGTGAATAGTGAGAGTAGCATTGCAGAAACTGATGCACAGAATATAGTAAAGCAGAACAGCAATGCATCTTGGCTGCTACAGAGAGTAGTGCTTTCCATTGTGCATTAAATATATGGTTTTCTGGTTATATTCCTTTATTAACAAAGGTAACCGAAAACAACACCTGGACTTTTTGCTTGCATTCACCCAGCTTAGTCTTTTAATTCTCACTAGTAGCTTCATTTTCAGTATTTTTCTCTTTGGTTGTCATAGCTCTCAAACTCTTAGTGCAAGAACTCTGATCAAGGTCTGAAATAATGGGGGAACAAAAGTCCAAAATAGGGACACATTTTTAATATTGCTTTTACAAACTTAGAAAGTTGCTTGAATAACAGGATGTGCCTTATGATGCATTTTTCTGAAGGATATGAACTCTGAAACTGAAATGCATGTTATTATTTAATGACTTTAATACATCATCCAGGTGATTTGTTAAAAAAAACACAATTTTTATGAGGAACAGATGAAAAATATGAAGCAAAATCTGGACATTCTGTGAAAATCTGTATAGCTGAGCGGTATGGAGCTGACCATTGGCTGCTCCCATGGCCTCAGCACTTGTTCTTCAGATCTACTGGGCTCTCCTTCCTCTGGATTAACTGACCAGTGAAAATGGATGGTGAGGAAAAAGAGACACCAGGAGCAATGTTATATTGTTGTTGAAGACTCTCTTTTCATGCCCTATCTTCCCCTCTACCTCCAGGGCCTGGTGTGCAGTGGGGCATGCTGATGTATTGTCCCACCTCTAAGTAAACTCTGCCAATACCACTGCCATCCTAAGAACAATACTTCCTGCACACCCCAGCCCTGCTAGAGATCAACCACAAGGAGTGCCTAAGTGCACTCCCTTCCCTCCAGGATGAACAACACCATCATTGCTTGCCAGCATCTCAGACTCCTGGGCCATTAATCAAACTGGGGTCTCCTGGACTGTAATCTGAATGTTATCCCTCTCTGCCATGGTGCTGGCTTTATTTAGTTTCATTTCAAAATTGTATGTGACTGGAGTGGAACATTATGAGTGCTACAGCAAGGAAGTGCAGCCATAACTAAGCCATCATCCTCTAATTGCATGTGCTTATATGACTCAGACACAAAGCAGTTGTGTAACACAAAACATAAACAGGTTATGAGACTCAAATAATTGGTTCTTTTGAATACAATGTAGCATTTTATGACACTGTCACTGAAACTTCGAGGTTAATGAAACCAGCGTAGAGGACTGACATGTGGCAACTATATATTCTGATACATAATGGTCATGCACTAGAAACAGTAGAAACATTTCCGCTTTCTTTGGTGTCCTCAAATGCCATTTTGTTTCCTGCATGCCCTGTTTTCTTATCTATTCACTATAGTCATGTTTTCCATCCTGGTATAATTCCTAATCCATATAGAGTACCATATGCTCCCTTGTAAAAGCTAAACTTAGATGATTGTACTTTTATATCCAGCATTTCTAGCCAAAAAAGGTTTTAATGATATTTTTGACAGAAAATTCAATCAGTACTCACAGTTATTAATCAGAAATACCACCACAGCCAATTAATCTTTATTAAGCATTCTAAAAGCTTGACATGTTGAAGTGCTCTGTTTATACCAAGAGATGTTTTCGAGGTTACTTTTCAGAAAGGATGTGCATATCTGCAGTGTTGCAGCATGTAGCTCTTGTGGTTCTTTGAAGAAACTGCTGATTCTGCTTTGGGAATCCTTATGCCTGACAGCATTTTGCTTATTCTGTAAATATGATAAATGTATAGTTAAACAGAGGAGCAGGTCACTGACACACCACTGCTTTATCAGAACAGCTTCCAGTGGCCTAGCAGATCAAAAATCCTTACTCATTAGTGGAGGAGAGCTTATCAAGCTGAGTCATTTGAAAATAAAACAGAAGTCCACAATTACATGTATCTGTTTCCCTCACAACTAGTTATAATTGACTTGTAAAATAATTTGTGACTAAACTGTAGCTAAGAAACTAAAAAAAGAGCCCTTTGTTTAAATAACCATTGTATGAGATCAGGTTCAGGGGTTCATAGATTCAATTATCAAGCTTACAGCATACTGGCTTTCAATATGTTTGACTGCTGCAACTGTACATTGATATTTCCTACCCCCTACACGTATCTCTCTCTTTATATATATATATATATATATATATATATATATATATATATATGGATCAGTGTCATTTCGCCGAAAATTTCTGACATAGGGTCCAAATCGCCGAAAATCCATTTTGTCAAAAATAGTACTGACAGTGTATCTGCCATTTTCCCCACTGTAGTGCAATCTCGGAGTGAAAATATTGAAGTGGGGAGGGCGTATTATCTGTAATGTATCTATCGTTTTTTTGTATCATTCCTATTTATTTGTTTCCCCCAGATGTGTGTTCTACGCACAGACCTTAAAATAAAACTACACCATGCATTACATTACAAACATGACAGAAGTCACCTCTAAAAAACAGCTGAACTATGAAACATTGACTTACTGAAAGCTGACAAGACAAAAGGAGAAACAATTCCTTTTTAGTTGTAATAATCAACAGTAATCTCATCAACATGCAAATGGACAGAAAAACTTTGTCGAGTACAGAAACAACTGTAGTAAAACAAAAAAGCTTTTATTTTTCAGTGGAGGCATGCTCCCGTGCACCTCTTAATGTGGGGGGTTGTGCCTTCCTGCCCCTGTTATATATATACAAACTCCATGAATGTACAACGATGGGGAAAAAAGGAAAGGTCCCTAAACTCTACTGTTCTCTGATCTTGCACTAAATTTGACCCTCAATGTTTGCCATTTGCCAAGTTGTAAATCAAGAAAATTAATGTCTTGATTTACAACTCAAGCACATAAACCTCACCCTCTAAAAAAAAAAAAATATATATATATATATATATATATATATATATATATATATATATATATATATGTATATTTATTTATTGCATTTGTTTACCAGGATGGTCCATTGGGCCTAGGTGAGTCCATTTTCATCAGGATGGTCCATTGGGCCTAGGTGAGCCCATTTTCAGTGGAGGCCTGGAGAGAAAACTCCTCATAGATTAAATGGTTCCTACATGAAGAACACACAGCACAGAGTGTGTACAGTCACAATGCTTAGAGTAGTATGAGCACAAAAGTGCAGATTTACAGAACACATTTGTATTGGAAATAGGTTATCTAGATTAAATGGAACATACATGAATTAGAACATAGTACATAGTATATACAATCACGATGGTAGGAAAAGTATGGGCAGAGAACACATTATTTACTAACACAGTACCTATTTGTATTAAACATCCCATTAAAAAAGATAATAGCATAACATGAACAGAGTGTCAGTAGTATTATGATTAACTGATGGAGGTATATAGGCATGAGCAGTGCAATTTAGCAGGACAGAGAAGTGCATAAGCAGTCAGAAATGGAGAGATGGAAAAAAGTGAAGTGTAGAGATGGAATAAGGTAAGGGGTTATGTTTCATAGGATCATAGGAGGTTACTAGGCTATTGGCCCTGAGGCCCTTACAAGCCCAGCCAAGAATTTAGCTCATCTTCCAATAAGTCTGTACCTTATGTTACTATCCAGCAGGGACACAGGTGGAATCCCAAAGGTGTATTTTCTGTTTCCCATGGAATTATCCAGATTGCACTTAAAAAGGGTTAATGAGGTACTCTGCTTTATGTGGAGTGGGAGTTTGTTCCACTAAAAGGGGAGTCTCTGGGACACAAATCTTTCCCGCCAATATGTCCTGTTGATGTCACAGACCAGGTTGAGGTTGTGCATGTGGGTTACTTGAGAAGAGCTTGATTTGCGGATATGCAGCAATTCCATCAGAGCAGGGTCTGAGATTGCTTTCTATGCCAGACAGAGGTAATCTTTGAGGAATCTGTAGGAGAATGAGTAGAGGGACAGGACATTTAGCTTATCTGTGTAGGGTAGATGTTTGAGGCCCTGTATTCTCCAGGTGAGGAACCTCTGTGGTCTCTCTAGCTGCTGCATGTGTTTTGTGAGGTACCTGCTGAAAGGGGCATTGTACTCAGTGATGGGTCTTATAAGGGAAGAGTACAGGGATGTTATGACTAACTTGTCCCTGGATGAGATACCCTTACTAATGACGTGGGTCATGTAGAAATCTTTCTGTACAATGGAGGCAATATGGAGGTCAAAAGTCAGTTTACTATCAACCTGAGTGCCCAAGTCCCTCACGACTGATTGCAAGCTTAGGACCTTATTATCAATGTGATAATTTGTAGGGGGACGTCACTCTCCCTAAAAGGGATGATGATGCATTTTTTGGCATTCAGTTTGAGGCCATGTTTCTGGCATCAGTCATTGGTTTGGGTGATACCCTCTTGGAGGATGTTCACATCACTAGGGGAATTGATGACAGCACCCTGCTTACAGTCATCTGCAAACGTGGTCATCCATAGCCCACACAATTTGGCCTGCACATCCGAAAGTATATCCAAAACAGCAGAGGCCCCAAGACCAATCCCTGGGGTACACCACTTGTTATGGGTCTACTACTTCAGGTGGCTTCCACTGTTTTGACTAGGTGAGTTCTGTCAGTGAGCCAGTTTGCTACCCATCTGGTAACATATGGATTGATTCCTTAACATTCGACCTTCATATCCACAGCAACATTGGTAGAAGGAAATCAGGTGTTGGAGAGTATTGTATTGGAACATGTGCATAGCTAGAGAGAGGAGAGGTGTTGTCTGAGGGATTTCTTACAGGGAGAAGGATTTCTGGTGGTTCTGACTGAAGGTGGGAGGGAGTTACATAGTTCTGAGACAGTAAAATAATAGAGCATCTGACCAGCTGAGAGATTTGACTTTTCTACTTTGGGCAGTAGTTTGTTTTCTGATCTAAGAGGTCTGTTTGGGTGACACATGGTCAGTAAGGAAGAAAGAGAAGGGCAGAGTGAAGGTTTATATATAAATTTATGTGCAGTAGTTAGTTGTAGATAAGTGAGATAGTGCAGAAGTTCAAGCTAGTTTAGTTGATTTAACATTTGTAACAAATCTGGCAACCATATTATAGCATTGGTCAAGTTTGGTTTTCAATGAGGACGGAATATTGGTAAGGATTAGGACACCATATAAGAGAGAAGGTAGCAGGAAGGATGAGGCTAGAGCCTTTTTTTGCAGTGAGATTAAGGAAGTAGTTGTGTCTATAGAGAGTACCCATGTTTTGATGTGTTTTTCTAATGTTGTTGTGGATATGAAGGTCAAATGTTAAGTTTTTGTCTTTGATGACAGCAAGCAGTTTATACTAGGATCAACTTCAATGATAGTGTTGCTCTGGGAGTGGACTGAGTTCATTCTTGTTGAGGTTTTTTTTTTAGGGGTGATTATTAGAAGTTTAGTTTTACTGGTGTTTAGAGCAAGATGGTTATTGGACATCCAAGTTTCAGTTAACGTAAAGGCATTTTGGGTGAGGAGTTGTAGTTCAGATGTGGATTTGGCAGTGCAGATGATTGTAGAGTCAACTGGATATTGGATGACAGTGCCCTGAGTAAGAGTGGAGTGGAAGTTCTGAATTAAAATGCTAAATAGAAGGGGGGGCCAATATGGATCCTTGGGATACACCTATGGTAAAGTTTAGGAATGGTCATAAAGAATTGCCTGTTGGATAGATAGTTAGAGAACCAGTTTAGGATTGGGATGAGATACCCAAGTTGGAGAGTTTGGAGAGTAGAAGAGGATGGGATACTGTATTGAAGGCGTTTGAGAGGTTAAGGAAAAGTGATGAGGCAAAGTAACCAGCATAATTGGCCCTATTAACTGTGTCCATAAAGGAAATGAGAGCTGTTCTAGTACTGTAACCTGGCCTGAAACCATGCTGTGTGGGAGAAAGAATTTGATTTGTAGCCAGATGATTAAGGAGGATTGTGAACACATTTTTCTAAAATTTTGGAGATGGGAGAGAGAATACTGATTGGTTGGAAATTGGAGATGTCAGAGTTGTTGCCACCTTTATGAAGAAGAAGGACATATGCTTTGTGGTACAAGGGACTCCTGAATTAATCTATTAATGAGTATGCTGATAGGGTAGGCAATTGAGCTTGCGGAAAATTGTAGGAATTCTGCCGGTAGGCTGTCAGGTGCATTAGTACAAGGTTTGAGTTTAAGAAGGAGTTTTTTTTTAGTGGAAGTAGGTATAGGTGAGAGCGAAAAATTAGGTAGAGAGGAAGTAGAGAAATGTGATGAGGAAGGTTTGGCTGTATTGGGTTTTGTTTGTGGGAAGGAAGTGGTGAGTTTAGCTATGGTGTGAATAAAATAGGAGTTAAAAATTAGGCTATTTCAGTGGGTATTTTGTTCGGATTGGGGCAAGGATTGGTATTTAAGCCAGGATGAAGTAGAAAATTAATTGCTCCCCAAAATTTCTTAGGGTATAGTCTATGTTGGTCTTGAAGAGTTTGAAATGGTTAGTCGTTTTACCTGATTGCATAGCTGTTTATAAAGAATGAGGTCTGATGGATTTTTAATTTTTGCCATGTTTTCCCTTTCTGTCATGATTTGCTTTTTGGGTTTGGTAAGCCAGCTGGCTTGCTTCGCCTTTACTCTTTTCTGACAGAGAGGCTAA